>NC_036876.1:14811949-14821129 GCF_002910315.2 Salvelinus sp. IW2-2015
ATGGAGGGAGGTGGGGAGAGAAGTGGTGAGGGAGGTGGGGAGGGCGGTGGTGAGAGAGGTGTGGAGGGAGGTATAGAGGGAGGTGAGGAGAGACTCACCTGTCTCCAAGTCTTCCCACAGTCAGAGGTGATGTACATCTCTTCTTTATACTCCACCAGCTGGGAACCCAGGTTACCTGACAAACAGAGCGAGAGAGACAGAGAGAGAAAGACAGACAGAGACAGAGACAGAGACAGAGACAGAGAGAGAGAGAGAGAGAGAGAGAGAGAGAGAGAGAGAGAGAGAGAGAGAGAGAGTTAATTGAATGAGCAGGCAGCAGCCATGGATGTCACAGCTAGAGCTGTGGTGGTCATGAAATTTTGTCAGCCGGTGACTGTCAAGCAAATAACTGCTGGTCTCACAGTAATTGACCGTTAATTAACATAAACACATTTAGCATCTCCTGGCTTCCACACATAGCCTACAAGCCACTGATGCAGACCTTTGGAACATCTACATTTTAAAAAGTCTAATAAATCCATGTAATGTAGCCTACACCATCACAATAAATCCATTATTTATTTTAGACAGGTCTAAAGAAACATCATATGAATAAAATGTAGTCTATTTCAAAAGAACAGAATAGCATACTCGGAGTTGTCCTTATGTTAGGTCCTGATCTGGCTATGCTATATGGCTGTGGGCTACACTAGTTCATTTAGCAGACAAGATTTGCTTAGAATTCCATGGCATTATTTTATATTATTTTAAAGTTTGAAGAATACAAATGAACATAACTGAATAGAATGGAAATTATATTTTCTCCCAAACGATTTGAGGGAGTGCGCACATTCGGCTATTTTGTGTTGAGCGCTTAAAGAAACAGGTATTCCTATATGTTTAATTTAGAGTTATTTATGTAACTTTATTTATGATAAAAATGCTGGGCTATCTGTTTTGATTTTTAATACATTCTAAGGCTGCATGATGCGACTCTAACGATGATTTGAAAAAAGTTGCATGAAAGGCATGAGCTCTGCTTTGTCTCTCATTCACAAGTTGACAAATCAAATCAAATTGTATTTGTCACATGCGCCGAATACAACAGGTGTAGACCTTACAGTGAAATGCTTACTTACAAGCCCTTAACCAACTGCCATGTAGGTATGAATGATTCGGGAGACAGGCGCAGGAACACGTAATATGGGTTTTTATTAAGCCCAAATTATGGCGTGCCATGTAAAGGCACGGGGACGAAGACCAAAAAAAAAACACGTAACAAAACACAGGGTAGAAACCCAAAACAAAAGAGCGAGGAGTACCTTGAATAAATAACACAAGTGCACAATGATTAACACACGGGACGAGACCCGTAATCATCTGCGCAATCCACAAGGGCATGAAAGCCAAAACACACAGCACAGGTACTCACACGCACCAACGGACATTGTAACAATAATCGACCGCCCAATGGAAACAAAGGGCACATATATACAAATACAATCAGAGTGAATAGGGGCCAGGTGTGCGCAATGAAAAGTTCCAGAGGGATCCGTGACACCAACAATGCAGTTTTAAGAAAATACCTACAAAAATAAATAAGAGATCTTGTTCGCTGACGCACTTGATAATGCCTCGAATTTCCCGGCTGCATCCCCTTTGCGTGGACATAATCCCCCTAAAAGAATCCATGCCTTTTGCAGCCAGTGGCCGTTGTGCCCTTGGGCTGAATATAATACATATAATTCCCTTCTCCCCGCTGCGTGCCGAAGCACTTCTCACTCACATGGCTCTCAGTCACGTGATCGGGTCTTTCTCACAGGCTACAAGTGAAGACAGACACATCGGGGATGCAACAGCGCGCGTCCTTATCCAATTCCGAGGCACATATTGAAGATATTGGAAGAACTGTCCACATTTACTTTTCGTCAGCCAACAAGATGAGTAGGCCTAACGAACAGAAAAAGCACTAGCCTGTCAATCTACTATCCCCCATAGTACAACAGTTGACCTATTATATTCTGTGCAAGAAAGAAATATCCCAAACATAGTCCGGGACAGTTGTCGGATGCGACAGCTTAAAATGTAGATAAACTACTATGGCAGTAGGCTATAAGCACACATCTTCCATTAGCAGGAAACACCATTCTCAAACGTGACCACAAAATGTGATTATGCATGTAATGCTTTTATAATAAAGGTGCATTTTTATGGTGAAAATTGCTGCGTATGTATGCCAGTTAGGTTCTACACCCGTTGTAAAGCGGAAAAATCAGCTTCATTTTAAGAAGCTATTTGGCCTCTTTAGTTGTGATATAAACCTATATGTGCGACTATGATTTGAAAAAGTCGCAAACAAAAGCATGCGCTGTTTGCCTTAAGCTGGTCATCATTCACAAGTGATAATATATCATTCACAAGTGATAGGCTAATATTCTCACCATCACACTATTATTGATCTAATCTTGCCTTTAAAAATAATAAATAATATATGTGTGAAATGTATTTTTGACAGGAGCAGCGGGAAAAAATTTAATCTATGGACTTAAATAGCGAATGGAGGACGCTTTTCCCGTGGTTCATTTTCATGCCAGCCAGGTAGGCTATACTCCTGTTTTAAAGAGAAGCAATGTGCTAAGTATTAGGAAGGTTGAGAAATAAATATAGTAGGCCTAGTCTATAGAAAGCTGATGGGATCCTCCTCTTTTTAATAGAGGCCATCACTCTGTTTTCTCACACGATTGCATAGCCTATAGAAATGTTGCGCAACATGAGCTCATGGGCTCTCATGAAGTGTTGATGTCAGAGTGATTAGAGGGACAAATAGAGTGCGGAGTACCAGGTAGGCCCAATAACCATGACTAAGCGGTCACATGGAATTTGACTGCCATCATGACTCGTGACCGCCGGTGTGGCGGTAATACGGTCACGTAACAGCCCTAGTCACAGCACTACAAACTTATAAAAAAAGGTGATTTCTAAAACCTAAAAGGATTCATTGGCTGTCCCCATAGGAGAAGTCTTTGAAGAAACCTTATTGGTTCCAGGTAGAACCCTTTTGGTTCCAGGTTAAACCCTTTTCTACCTGGAACCAAAAAAGGGTTATCTTATGGGGTCAGCCAAATAACTCTTTTGGGACCCTTTTTTGTAAGAGTACAGGGATCTCCAGGCTATTAATGCTCTCCCTTTGAACACAGCGTCGAGAACAAAAATGCTCTTCCAACTGTCTCATTTTGTTAAAAAAAGAGAGTGAAGGAGTGGAAATTAGGGAGGAGGGGGTGATCTGTTGGAACAAAGCCTCCTGCACCGACAAATCATTTCAGATTAACAGTGGGAATAAGGGAAGAGAGGAGGGGGGATGCAAGGAATGGCGAGGCAGCTCGTACTCACTCAGGAGATGAGGCAGCCCACTTATCCCCTTCACTACGGACCCCTATTTTAGCTCTCCTCCAGGGGTGCCCGCACAGAAATGCCAAATATTCAATAAATAAAAGCAGCAATGACTGAGTGAACTCTTCTCTGGGGTTTAAGTACTTTGGCACTGTATCTTCCATTCCTCTAACCCACTGCCTTTCTGGGGTAAATCCAGATTTTACCTGTTTTAAATCCAGATACTGTGGCTTTGTCAAAAATAGAGCACTCCGGGAAGGTTTTGGTGGATAGTGCGCTTGATGAACTGCGGGAACACACACATAGCTCCACGACTAGCTCTCCCTCACCGCGTCTGCCTGACGTAAGCATGCACTATGTCCAGCCTTGTTTAGCGGCCCCACTGTCTGCCTGAGGGCTCCATTGTACTACAGCACACAGAGCTAGCAAAACAACAGGCTCAGAGCTGCCTTCCTATAATGGGGTTGTAATCCCTCACTAGAACAAGTAGGCTAAACCTTACTTAGGCTAAAAGGCCGAACCAAAGCCTGTTCACTAGCAAACTGTGGGGGGGGGTCCTAGTGTTAGTGACCCTAGACAGAAGCTATTACAGTGTCACATACAGACAATAATAAGTCAAGCTAAACAACCAGGATGACTGGTCATACTAATGTATAGTAGTAGCCATGGCCACTTCAGTAGTGATGTAACTGGGAGGCGGTTGTCATGGTTACTCACCTGCACCCATGATGAGTCCTGGGGCGGAGTCTTTGGTGTGAACGGTCCCTGATACGTAAGGGTTGTCAGCCCAGCGCAGGTGGAGGTGGAGGTGACAGTCAGGCTAGAAGACGGGACAGAGAGAGTTTATGGGAAATGAAAGGATAGTATGTTTTGGGAACTGTGAGTCATGTATGTCTGTTGGAGTTTATTACTGTTTAGGTGGCCATATGTGTAACCCAGCTATATCATCCCAGATCTCTCCCTCTCGCGCTCTCCCGCTCCCTCGCTCTCCCTCTCCCTCTCTCCCTCCCATATCACTTTGCTCAACACCGCAGCACATTAGGCTAATCCCCAGAGTCGCAGCAGTTCCTGTAATGTTTGTTAAGCAAACCAAATCCCCAAGGGAGGCTAAACCAAAGAGTTTCTGACGGGTGGAGTGACATTCTGTTGGGCTGGGTGAATTTGTATTGGGACATTTAGGGAGTAGGAACATTATAGTACTTTGCACACTCTTGGCATTCGCTCAACCAGCTTCATGAGGAATGCTTTTCCATCTGTCTTGAAGGAGTTCCCACATATGCTGAGCACCTGTTGGCTGCTTTTACTTCACTCTGCGGTCCAACTCCTCCCAAACCATCTCAATTGGTTTGAGGTCAGGTGATTGTGGAGGCCAGGTCATCTGATGCAGCAGTCCATCACTCTCCTTGGTCAAATAGTCCTAACACAGCCTGGAGGTGTGTTTTTGGTCATTGTGRTGTTGAAAAAGAAATGATAGTCCCACTAAGCCCAAACCAGATGGGATGGCGTATCGCTGCAGAATGCTGTGGTAGCCATGCTGGTTAAGTGTGCCTTGAATTCTAAATAAATCACAGACAGTGTCACCAGCAAAGCACCCCCAAATCATCACCTGTCCTCCTCCATGCTTCATGGTGGAAACCACACATGCGGAGATCATCCGTTCACCTACTCTGCATCTCACAAAAACACGGTGGTTGGAACCAAAAATCTCAAATTTGGATTTATCAGACCAAAGGACAGATTTCCACCGMTCTAATGTCCATTGCTCGTGTTTCTTGGCCCAAGCAAGTCTCTTCTTCTTATTGGTGTCCTTTAGTAGTGATTTCTTTGCAGCAATTCGACCATGAAGGCCTGATTCACGCAGTCTCCTTTGAACAGTTGATGTTGAGATGTGTCTGTTACTTGAACTCTGGGAAGCATTTATTTGGGCTGCAATCTGAGGTGCAGTTAACTCTAATGAACTTATCCTCTGCAGCAGAGGTAACTCTGGGTCTTCCTTTCCTGTGGCGGTCCTCATGAGAGCCAGTTTCATCATAGCGCTTGATGGTTTTTGCAACTGCCTTTGAAGAAACTTTCAAAGTTCCTAGCATTTACTGGATTGACTGACCTTAACTGAACAAGGCAGTTAACCCACTGTTCCTAGGCCGTCATTGAAAATAAGAATTTGTTCTTAACTGACTTGCCTAGTTAAATAAAGGTAAAAGAAAAGAAATTAAGGCAAAGGGTGGCTACTTAAATATATTTTGGGGTTACTACATGATTCCATATGTGTTATTTCATAGTTCTGATGTCTTCACTATTATTCTACAATGTAGAAAATAGTAAAAATAAAGAAAAACCCTTGAATGAGTAGTTGTGTTCAAACTTTTGACTGGTACTGTATTTTGGTCAAGGACTGTGTTACGTGGTGTGTGCGGGTGGGGGTGTACGTTAATTGTGTGTGTGTTCGTGTCATGCGAGTGTGTGTGTTGACATCCATCTGAGTGGAGAGTGACCGAGGGGACAAAGTGTATGCGTTGAGTGTTTTCACTGAGTGACTCACACCGCTCTTTGTATGTCAATCCTAAGCATAACCTTTCTCTCCACTTTCCCCTCTTCCTCCCGTCTTCCTCGCCTCTCAGTGTTGTTATTTATTCATGACTCTACATTAGATGGCCCTGTATGTCAGCGTGATGCTGTCTCTCCTCGGTAACCCCGTTGCTATGACTTCGGCTGTACACACGGGGTTACGTGTCCCCCTAAAGGACCATGCATCAACAAGAACCATCTTTCAAAGCCACCTTTCATTCTTCCTTCACGAGCCGTCAAGGAATTTTAAAACTCTCATGGCAGTATCACGATAATGGCGTCAGGGCAGTTTTTAAAGTTAAACTAACAAAGACTAACACTGCCCATTTTAAAGGCGGGTCTCTCTCTCTCTCTCTTTCATTAAGCCTACACTCTTCCCATGARAGTAAAGCATTAGCTGCCCTGGCTAGCCTAGCACCAGTACAGATGGTATCCCATTGCACCTGCACTGAGTCAAATCGCTTGTATCTGGCCCTTGCAACGCTAAACAGTAAATCACTTATGGAAAAAAAGAAGCAATTTAAAAGGACTTTGCTGCGCTATTAGGCAGTAGATTAAACAAAGATTACGCACATTAATCTAAGGTACATGGATTCTTTTAACAGTCATTTACAAACCGCCATCCTTCTATTCAATGGCCATTACTCTTCTGGTGTGCTTTGAGACAGGTCATGAATGTATAGTCGTAGCATTGTTCGCGTTACACCACTTGTGTCATCTTGGCGACACCGTGGGGTGACAGTGTTGTTGTTAGGGGTAAAGCTGTCCGTCGGACCTGTAACCTGGTTTCACCGGGTGGGGCCTGGATAAACAAGGACGGTGTTACGGGGGTCGTAGTCGCCCTGAGACACGGGTGTTCTAAAATGGCCGATTTGTGTTATAGGCGGTCGTTATGGTGAGATATGGGGGAACAGACATCTCTGTGTGTGTGTGTCAGTCTGTCAGTGTCTCATTCCCTGGCTTTGTGCCCGTCTTTATGACTCCCTGTTCCCAACGCATGAAGGTGATATCTCTGTCTGTGTGGATCTCTGTCACAGACTGACTGATCGCATGAAGGTGATATCTCTGTCTGTGTGGATCTCTGTCGCAGATTGACTGATGTTTCAATATGACAAGTGGGCTCTCTCTCTGCCTGTGTTATATGGCTATAGGCGTACTTCCTATGACGTCGTATGAGCCCCGAAAAGACCATGGCCTGTTCCAATGCTTCAAAACAGCATCCTTCTTTTCTTCCATCCTGGAGGTAATCCCTTATATATGTAGGCCTATGGACTGGATTGGTGAAGGTTGCTGTGTGTGCGGGTGGCAGGTGGTCTAGCAGTTCAGAGCGCTGGACCAGTAACCGAAAGGTCACTGCTTTGAATCTCCGAGCCGACATGGTAATTGCTCCTGTAAATCACTCTGGATAAAATGTATGTAGGTAGTGCAGGTCTGGTATAATGTATGTACATAGTGCAGGTCTGGTATAATGTATGTAGATAGTGCAGGTCTGGTATACTGTATGTATAATAGTGCAGGTCTGGTATAATGTATGTAGTAGTGCAGGTTCGGTATAATGTATGTAGGTAGTGCAGGTCTGGTATAATGTATGTAGATAGTGCAGGTCGTATAATGTATGTAGTAGTGCAGGCTGTGTATAATGTATGTAATAGTGCAGGTCTGGTATAATGTATGTAAGTGCAGGTCTGTATAATGTATGTAGGTAGTGCAGGTCTGTTAATGTATGTAGATAGTGCAGGTCTGGTATAATGTATGTAGATAGTGCAGGTCTGGTATAATGTATGTAGAAGTGCAGGTCTGGTATAATGTATGTAGGTAGTGCAGGTCTGGTATAATGTATGTAGGTAGTGCAGGTCTGGTATAATGTATGTAGGTAGTGCAGGTCTGGTATAATGTATGTAAGATGCAGGTCTGCTATAATGTATGTAGGTAGTGCAGGTCTGGTATAATGTATGTAGAAGTGCAGGTCTGGTATAATGTATGTAGTAGCAGGTCTGTATAATGTATGTAGGTAGTGCAGGTCTGTTATAAGTATGTAGGTAGTGCAGGTCTGGTATAATGTATGTAGGTAGTGCAGGTCTGGTATAATGTATGTAGATAGTGCAGGTCTGGTATAATGTATGTATATAGTGCAGTCTGTGTATAATGTATGTAGGTAGTGCAGGTCTGGTATAATGTATGTAGGTAGTGCAGGTCTGGTATAATGTATGTATATAGTGCAGGTCTGGATCGGTCTCTCGTTCTCTCCTCTCTTTTTTGTCTCTCTCTTTTATCTCTCTCTCCTCTTTCTCTTGTTTATCTTCCTCTTCTTCTCTTACTTTTCTCCTGCTCTCTTTTCTTTCTGCTTCTCTCTCCTGTCCTCTCTGCTTCTTTTCTCCTCTCTCTCTTTCTCTAGATCTCTCTTATGCTCTCTTTTCTTTTTCTCTTCTATTTTCCTCTTGCTTGTTTTCTTCTTCCCTCTCTGATCTTCTTCCTCCCTGCTGACTCTTATCTCTGCTTCTCTCTTTTTTCTCCTCTCTTTCTTCTCTCTTTCTCTCTCTCTTCGTCTCTTACTTTTCTCTCTTCCTTCTTCTCTACTCTCTTCTTCTACTTCTCCTATTTGCTCTCCCCCTGTCTCTTTCTGCTTCTCTCTTCTTCTCTCTCGTCTTCTTTCTTGTCTTCTCCTCTTGCTCTTCTCTCTTTTTTCTCTCTCGTCTTATCTTTATCTCTTTTTCTCTTGCCTTTCTCTTCTCTCTCTCTTCTCTTACTATCTGCTCTCTCGTTCGTCTCTTTTTCTTTTCTCCTCTTTCTCTTTCATTCTCTTTCTTCTGGGTGCTGTCTGTCTCTCTCTCTTTTCTTCTCTTTCCTTTCTTCCATCTTCTATACGTTATCTCTTCCTCATCTTACTTATCGTCTTTTCTTATCTATCATCTCTCTTCTCTTCTCGTCTCTTCTTCTCCCTTTCTGATACTCTGATTTCTTTCTTTCCTTCTAAGTTCGGACTTTCTTTCTGCTGCTTCTCTCTCTCGTTTTGCTCCATCGTCATCCTCTGACTCGTCTCCATCCCTCTTGGCTCTCTTTCTCATCTCTTACTCTTACCTGCTCCTGCTCTCCTCTCTGTCTTGTGTCGAAGCATCTCTGTCTCCTCCTCCGTCTCTCGTTCCTTACCGTCTATGTTCTCTCTTCCTCTTCTTCCTTTCTTCTGATTGCTTCTTGCATTTGTGCTCTCTTTGCTCTCTCTGGTTCTTCTTTCCTCTCCTCTTCTTC
>NC_036876.1:14821154-14831092 GCF_002910315.2 Salvelinus sp. IW2-2015
AGAGAGAGATTAATGTATGTAGTAGTGCAGGTCTGGTTAATATGTATGTAGATAGTGCAGGTCTGGTATAATGTAGTAGATAGTGCAGGTCTGGTATAATGATGTAGAGTAGTGCAGGTCTGGTATAATGTATGTAGTAGTGCAGGTCTGGTATAATGTATGTAGGTAGTGCAGGTCTGTATAATGTATGTATGAGTGCAGGTCTGTATAATGTATGTAGATAGTGCAGGTTCGTATAATGTATGTAGATAGTGCAGGTCTGTATAATGTATGTATATATGGCAGGTCTGGTATAATGTATGTAGATAGTGCAGGTCTGGTATAATGTATGTAGTAGTGCAGGTCTGGTATAATGTGTAGTAGTGCAGGTCTGGTATAATGTATGTATATAGTGCAGGTCTGGTATAATGTATGTAGTAGTGCAGGTCTGGTATAATGATGTATGTACATAGTGCAGGTCTGGTATAATGTATGTATTGTGCAGGTCTGTATAATGTAGTAATAGTGCAGGTCTGGTATAAATGTATGTATAGTGCAGGTCTGGTATAATGTATGTAGTATAGGTGCAGGTCTGGTCATATAATGTATGTATATAGTGCAGGTCTGGTATATATGTAGACATAGTGCAGGTCTGGTATAATGTATGTACATAGTGCAGGTCTGGTATAAATGTATGTACGTAGTGCAGGTCTGGTATAATGTATGTAGATAGTGCAGGTCTGGGTATAATGTATGTAGATAGTGCAGGTCTGTATAATGTAGTAGTATGCAGGTCTGATAAGTAAGTACAATGTGCAGTCTGCTATAATGTATGTAGATAGGCAGGTCTGGTATAATGTATGTAGATAGTGCAGGTCTGGTATAATGTATGTATATAGTGCAGGTCGGTATAATGTATGTAAGTAGTGCAGGTCTGCTATAATGTATGTAATAGTGCAGGCTGGTATAATGTATGTACATAGTGCAGGTCTGCTATAATGTATGTAGATAGTGCAGGTCTGTATAATGTATGTATTAGTGCAGGTCTGTATAATGTATGTAGCATAGTGCAGGTCTGGTATAATGTATGTAGTAGTGCAGGTCTGGTATAATGTATGTAGATAGTGCAGGTCTGGTATAATGTATGTAGATAGTGCAGGTCTGGTATAATGTATGTTGGTAGTGCAGGTCTGGTATAATGTATGTAGGTAGTGCAGGTCTGGTATAATGTATGTAGATAGTGCAGGTCTGGTATAATGTATGTAGGTAGTGCAGGTCTGGTATAATGTATGTATATAGTGCAGGTCTGGTATAATGTTATACTAGTGCAGGTCTGGTATAATGTATGTAGATAGTGCAGGTCTGCTATAATGTATGTAGTAGTGCAGGTCTGGTATAATGTATGTAGGTAGTGCAGGTCTGGTATAATGTATGTAATAGTGCAGGTCTGGTATAATTGTTGTAGATAGTGCAGGTTGCTATAATGTATGTAGTAGTGCAGGTCTGGTATAATGTATGTACATAGTGCAGGTCTGGTATAATGTATGTAGGTAGTGCCAGGCTGGTATAATGTATGTACATAGTGCAGGTCTGGTATAATGTATGTAGATAGTGCAGGTCTGTATAATGTATGTAGATAGTGCAGGTCTGGTATAATGTATGTAGATAGTGCAGGTCTGGTATAATGTATGTAGTAGGTGCAGGTCTGGTATATGATGTATGGTAGTGCAGGTCTGGTATAATGTATGTAGATAGTGCAGGTCTGGTATAATGTATGTAGGTAGTGCAGGTCTGGTATAATGTATGTAGATAGTGGCAGGTCTGGTATAATGTATGTAGATAGTGCAGGTCTGGTATAATGTATGTAGATAGTGCAGGTCTGGTATAATGTATGTAATAGTGCAGGTCTGGTATAATGTATGTAGATAGTGCAGGTCTGGTATAATGTATGTATATACTGCAGGTCTGTATACTGTATGTAGTGTGCAGTCTGGTATTGTATGTATTATGTGCAGGTCTGGTATAATGTATTAATAGTGCGAGTCTGGTATATGTATGTAGATAGTGCAGGTCTGGTATAATGTATGTAGGTAGTGCAGGTCTGGTATAATGTATGTAGGTAGTGCAGGTCTGGTATAATGTATGTATATAGTGCAGGTCTGGTATAATGTATGTAGATAGTGCAGGTCTGGTCATAATGTATGTAGGTAGTGCAGGTCTGGTATAGTATGTAGATAGTGCAGGTCTGGTATAATGTATGTATAGTGCAGGTCTGGTATAATGTATGTAGATAGTGCAGGTCTGTATATGTATGTATATAGTGCAGGTCTGGTATAATGTATGTAGTAGTGCAGGTCTGGTATAATGTTGTATATTAGTGCAGGTCTGGTTATAATGTATGTAGGTAGTGCAGGTCTGGTATAATGTTGTACATAGTGCAGGTCTGGTATAATGTATGTAGTAGTGCAGGTCTGGTATAATGTATGTAGTAGTGCAGGTCTGGTATAATGTATGTAATAGTGCAGGTCTGGTATAATGTATGTAATAGTGCAGGTCTGGTATAAATGTATGTAGGTAGTGCCAGGTCTGGTATAAATGTATGTAGTAGTGCAGGTCTGGATAATGTATGTAATGTGCAGGTCTGGTATAATGTATGTAGAGTGCAGGTCTGGTATAATGTATGTAGCGTAAGTGCAGGTCTGGTATAATGTATGTAGATAGTGGCAGGTCTGGTATAATGTATGTAGTAGTGCAGGTCTGGTATAATGTATGTATAGTGCAGGTCTGGTATAATGTATGTAGATAGTGCAGGTCTGGTATAATGTATGTAGATAGTGCAGGTCTGGTATAATGTATGTAGATAGTGCAGGTCTGGTATAATGTATGTAGATAGTGCAGGTCTTGGTATAATGTATGTAGATAGTGCAGGTCTGGTATAATGTATGTAGATAGTGCAGGTCTGGTCATAATGTATGTAGATAGTGCAGTCTGGTATAATGTATGTAAGGTAGTGCAGGTCTGTATAATGTATGTAGATAGTGCAGGTCTGGTATAATGTATGTAGATAGTGCAGGTCTGGTTAGTAATGTATGTAGGATAGTGCAGGTATGGATAATGTATGTATATATGCAGGTCTGGTATAATGTATGTAGATAGTGCAGGTCTGGTATAATGTATGTATATAGTTGCAGGTCTGGTATAATGTATGTAGTAGTGCAGGTCTGGTATAATGTATGTATATAATGCAGGTCTGGTATAATGTATGTAGATAGTGCAGGTCTGGTATAATGTTATGTAGATTAGTGCAGGTCTGGTATAATGTAGTGTAGTAGTGCAGGTCTGGTATAATGTATGTAGTAAGTGCAGGTCTGGTAAATGATGTATAGTGCAGGCTGTTAATGTATGTAGATAGTGCAGGTCTGGTATAATGTATGTAGGTAGTGCAGGTCTGCGTATAATGTAGTGAATAGTGCAGGTCTGGTATAATGTATGTAATAGTGCAGGTCTGGTATAATGTATGTAGATAGTGCAGGTCTGGTATAATGTATGTATATAGTGCAGTCTGGTATAATGTATGTAGGTAGTGCAGGTCTGGTATAATGTATGTATATAGTGCAGGTCTGGTATAATGTATGTAGGTATGCAGGTCTGGTATAATGTATGTACATAGTGCAGGTCTGGTATAATGTATGTAGGTAGTGCAGGTCTGGTATAAGTATGTAGGTGTGCAGGTCTGGTATAATGTATGTAGATAGTGCAGGTCTGGTATAATGTATGTAGTAGTGCAGGTCTGGTATAATGTATGTAGTAGTGCAGGTCTGGTATATGTATGTAGGTAGTGCAGGTCTGGTATAATGTATGTAGGTAGTGCAGGTCTGGTATAATTATGTAGATAGTGCAGGTCTGGTATGATGTATGTAGGTAGTGCAGTTCTGGTATAATGTATGTAGGTAGTGCAGGTCTGGTAATAATGTATGTAGGTAGTGCAGGTCTGGTAATAATTCTTAGGTAGTGCAGGTCTGGTATAATGTATGTAGGTAGTGCAGGTCTGGTATAATGTATGTAAGTAGTGCAGGCTGGTATAATGTATGTAGTATAGTGCAGGATAGTGCAGGTCTGGTATAATGTATGTAGGTAGTGCAGGTCTGGTATAATGTATGTAGGTAGTGCAGGTCTGGTATAATGTATGTAGGTAGTGCATGGGTTCCTTACTGATTGGCAGGTGACCGGCTTGCCGTTCATGTCAGTGGTAGGCGGGGCAAGGGGTTCCCAGTCTCGGCCTTTGTTATAGGTAATGAGAGTCATCACTTTGCCATCCACCTTCTGATTGGCCAGGAAGACGCCTTTGACCCCGCGGACCTGGAAACAATATACAACAAACGTCTCAGTTATGATTTTATGGGAAGGTTTAATACTGATGTGGGATCTGTTGTATGGGTCCTAGCTATTTATTAAAAGTACAGGCTTGTTACAGAAGACTGTTCAGAGATCAGAGAGTTAGAGACAGAACCACACAGAGACACTCCAAAAGAGCAGGTATCTCCAGTCACACCTATCTATAATGTAACTGCTGCTGATTCTGGGTCAGTCGGCGGCCTGTGAAGAGAGTCTACGTAAGGGGAATAGGGAATGAAACAACATATCTCTTTCGAACTTTCTCTTGCTCTCTCTCTCGGCAATTCTCTCTGTGAAACGCCTTTCTGTCTGTGTACCTCACTGACTTGTCTTTCTCTGTCTCTATCTGTACCAGCACCACACACTCTCTACTCCTCTCTCACACTCTCACACTCTCACACTCTCACACTCTCACACTCTCTCACTCTCTCCCTCACTCTAACTTTCTCTCTGTCTTCCTCTAGCTTCCCCCCGTCTCTTTTACCTCTCTTTCTCCATCTATCTCTCTGTGATGACAGTGTAGCCCGGGGCTAGAGGTGCGAGAGGAGAGGGAAGGAGGAGAGGAAATGAGTTCTGCAGTGCTGGCCCTCAACTCCACGGGCCACTGCCTCTCCTCCTCTAACACTGCCTCCTCTCTTCCTTTACTCTTCCCTCGCTCTGTTTGACTTCCCTCCGCCGGGAGACCTTGTCAAAACAAACCCAATGAATGATGGCTTAACCAAAAAAAAAACTAATAAAATATGGAAAGTGAAAACACGTATCTCACCCGTGTGTTTTCTTTTTTACATCAAAAGGAGTGTGTATACTGCTAACAATCGCACAATGGAAAACGGCTTCAAAACCCAATTGGGGAGGCAGGAAAAATAGTGGAACCCTCCTTATTGAATGCACGGCATTCTAATAGATTCATGTTGTGTGTTTCAACGCACGCTGTCTGTCTAGAAGGCACGCAGGATCCAGTGGCATTTTAAGACTCACTCGAGGCCACAGGCGTTCCAGACACCGCTCTCCGCTGACATGGAAGGRGAGACCGCCTACCCACTGTTACCTTGGCAAAGACTAGCAACGATGGAAGTTGAGTGAGTGGGAACAACGCTATGGAAATGAGCCATACACATTTGTTTTGCAGAAAGATGAGTCAATACAATTATAATGCTTTAAGCAGGTGTGTGACAACTCACACCTAAGCTTAAGGTTTTGAGGGAAACATACCACACTCATTGGTCAAGGTGTAATAACACTGTCCTATAGCTAGGGGGCCGGGTGCTCTGCTCTCAATACCATTTAGCAGACACTTCTACCCGAAATGACTTGCAGTAGTGAGTACATACATTTGAGTACATCATGTAACCTTGCAGCGGGAATCGAACCCACGACCTTGGCATTGCTAATTTTTGGCATTGCAATCACTCTTACCAACAGAGCCACAGAGGAGCGCCACATGACCCACCTCCAGTATGTCTATAAGGACGCTCTCCTCAGGCTGCTTGGTGCTGCGGACGTTCTCCAGCACYATGGAGTAGTAGACGCCRTGCGGGTCCGACTGGTACAGGTTGTAGGTGTCCGTCTGGTACCACTCCTGCAGAGCCAGGAACACCTGGCTCTCATCCGTACTCACTATGTGGACGTCCTGGGGAGAGGGGTTGATGGGGGGAGGGAGAGGAGGGAGAGGAGGTGGCATGAAGAGGGTGGGAGAGGGAAGGAGAATAGGAGTTCCGTCAACAACTTCGATTTGGCGTCAGTCTTTTCATAAACTAAAGGGAAGGAGAGACGTGAAGAGCCAGAGACCAGATAAGAGAGACAGAGCGACGAAGAGCGAGCGATAGCGAGAGTAGAGGAGAGAAGAGAGAGAGAGAGAGAGAGAGAGAGAGAGAGAGAGAGAGAACAAGAAAGTTGTGATTCTTCTCGTTCTGCATATTGTATCAACGGTGACAGGAGAACAAACAGGAGTACAAGAACCCTTTCGGGCTGTTCACAAAAACCCAGGTTTTCCACTCATAACTTGCGAGGGGCTCCTACTCTTCTGCAGATGTTAGAAACAGAGTGGCCGAGGTACAGACTCCGGAGCCCGAGTCAGCATTCCCTGTGAGACACTCTGATTACATTAACATGGCATTAGAGATGGAGAGGCGATGCAGACGTCACACGTCAGGAGAAGTGAGCGGTGAAGAGCGCTCCAGAGCCTCCACACATTGACACTCGAGACACATCTTTAGCCTAGCTGTGGACTAAAAAGCACTTTCAACTGGGACTCTCCATTGAGCAGGCTTTAAAATTCGGGCCTAGGTCGGGAAACCGGCCCAGTATGTCTTAAATGCTGATTTATGGGTCTGCACCACAATAGTCAAACGTACTCTGGTTCAATGAATCTGCAAGCTACTGCGTAGAACTAGTGCGCAACTTCCCTACACGGTCCTTGACTGCGGACGCCTGGCTGGTTTTGTTCCTCTAGCACTGTAAGTGGAAGCACTGGTAACGATAGCGGTGCGCTTTTCTTTGAGGTAAAACATATCTGGGTCACGGTGAAATTAGGTGAAAACTCACCCACCACATAAGATGCCTACCGGGCAGAATTCCATTCATCAATAGTAAAGTAGAGGAGGGAAAGAGAGACGGAGGGATGGAGGGATACAGACAGAGGGTGGGAGTGGGAGAGACGCGAAGGTAGCTCAACCTGTAGCTGGCTCAGAATAGTTAATGTGGTCGTCAAACCTGAATAATGGTGTGTGTGTGTGTGTGTGCGTGCGTGCGTGCGTGCATTAGACTGCAGCAAAGGATTAACACTGAGATTAATGTATTATTTCAAAATGCTCTTACAGTGTTAGGGGGAAGAGAGAGACAGAGAGACAGAGAGACACAAAGAGAGAGAACAAGAAAGAGACCTAATGAGAGTCTCACAACAACAAACCATTCCCCCTTGKTGATTCTCTCTGTATACAGTATTGGGATGTCTGTTTCTCTCACACTCTGTATACTGTGTGTGTGTGTGTGTGCGTGTGTGCGCGTGTGCGTGTGTGTGTGTGTGTGTGTGTTGTGTGTGTGTGTGTGTGTGTGTGTGTGTGTGTGTGTGTGTACTGTCCAACCATATGCCCTTTGTACCTCCATACGGATCTAGATAAAGTACTCACATGTGTGTTTGTTTACGTGACTACGTGTGAGTAGGTGTGTGTGCGTATGTGTGTGTGCTCACTCTTCTCCTGCACTGATTACGTCAATGCAAACCCCCTCTTCAGTGTTGACAGATCTCTCCTGCAGAGTATTTCGCCCGAGGAGTTGGCATTGAGGAGTCTGTAAACTTCCAAGTCCCCGAAGCCTTCTCATTCACAGCAGCTACCCGCCCACTTGTTTTACACCGCTCCGAGGCCAGTGAATAATCCTCTACGGAGTTATGTGGATCTGCTGTGGATGAGCAGCTCAAGTCGACAGCTGAAAGTAGCAGGTACATGTGCTCAGGTGTGCAATCCTACGCCAAAGCAAAGGATTACTTTGCAGAAACCTACTGTGCTATATTTCCTGTAGATTGCCATTTGTCGGAAGAGCTAGCGTCCTCCACACAAAGGGAAGCGGAGGACACCGATTTGCCGACGTACAGTAGGAAGAGTGAAAAGGATGTCATCTTCACTTACTTTTGGACTTACGCAACTTGCGACAGGCCATAACTGAACGGAGAAACGCTCTCAAGCGGTTAGCGCGCGGGCTGATGTCTCCATGGGAGAATACGACTCTGCTGCACCTGTCACTACGTGGCTTCGCGAGGCACCCGACACAGTATAACATAGCAGACTTTCGAAAGAGAGAGACAACCGACAGTGTCGTCCCATTCACTCCCGTAGAGACAAGCTTTAAGACACATTCACAGAGGCTTCCTGTGGGTCGCCACAAAGCGTGTCAGTATGGAGACGGACGAAGGGACAAGAAAGGAGGAGAACATCATTGAGTGTGAAGAGAGAGAAAGACACGAGAGAGGAAGTGAGGAAAGAGAGAAACAGAGACTGGAAGAGAAAAGCTCACCACAAGCTTGTCACCATAGAGACACAGAAGATAAAAAGGAGGGGAATATATTGAGAGAGTAAGAAGTGAGAGAGATACAGAGCTGGAGATGTGGATGATGGAGAAGGAGAAAAGAGAGGGAGAAGAGATGAAGTGCGCAAGAGAGACAGAGGAAGTGAGAGAGAAAAGAAGAGAAACAGAGGCTGGAGAGAAAGCGATGACTATCGCCGATGATTTCACAGTCTAGCAGCTCTTCAGACTAACAAACAAACAGGGTAGACAGAGGCTGTTAACAACTCCATAAATTCAGGAGGCCCAAACTCACTCTCAGATTGGCTTTGCATTTTTCAAAAGCTTCTCAATAATTCACAGTGGAAAAACAGAAGCTCAGCAACCACAGCTAGTTACTCCATCTCTCTCTCTCTCTCTCTCTCTCTCTCTCTCTCTCTCTCCTTTCTCTCTCTCTCTCTCTCTCTCTCTCTCTCTCTCTCTCTCTCTCTCTCTTCTCTCTCTCTCTCTCTCTCTCTCTCTCTCTCTCTCTCTCCTCCACACATGTACACAAGCCCACACACACACAACTTGCTTACGTCATCTCTTTCACTCCCCGTCTCTCTATCCTCTTCGTCCTGCACTCTCTTACCTAAAAGCTCCATACTTGAACGAGTGGCCTGTCTGCTCAATCAGCTGCTAAGCAGGAACGATGTAGTGAGAAAGGAAAACCGAGGCCGGTAGAAATCCATGACTTGACTCAGCAGACTCTCCATGGCCTCCCCGACACCTAATCAAGTGATCCGCTTCCCCCATGCTCTCTCTGATCCCCTCAGGATGATACAGTGCTTTATTAAGACAAGCCCTGCTTCTATGATCGGTCAACCGCTGTGGTAAGCAGGAAGGAGTGGTGTGTGTGTGCTGTGTGTGTGTGTGTGTGTGTGTGTGTGTGTGTGTGTGTGTGTGTGTGTGTGTGTGTGTGTGTGTGTGTGTGGTGTGTGTGTGTGGTGTAACTCAATCACTTCCCCCTTCCTTAAAGAGCGCAAAGGGCCTAGCAGCTCAAACACAAGACCCTCAAAGTGGTATGTAGGTAGAATCTAAGTAATTCCATCGACACACTCTATCATGTGTGTGTCTGCGTGTTGTGTTTGTGTGTGCGCGTGTGTTGTGTCCTGAAGCGTGTGTGGTATCTTGTATCTTGTGTGCATGAGTGGAGTGTGAGTGTAAATGACGTTGACCGTTGCTTTTTCTCTCTAGCGAGCTAGAAAGCGAAAGAGTCTGCCCTACAATCGATGCTGTTTCATAACATCAGCCAGTGCCACACTAACACCGTCTACTGAAGCCACAGACACTGACAGCAGAGGTTCCTCTCTCTTTGAAGAAGCAGTATGCCCTCGGTCTGTATTGCACCGATTGGCAATATTCACTTGTATTGTGTGCGGTTGGGGTCTGTTCATTTCAAGGTACTGTACCTTGCATGAAGGAACAGTTGTCATTTCTATTGTGTACGGTTGGGGTCGTTCCATTTATGTACTGTACCTTTGGTAGGGCGTATTTTCGGAACCTCATCTGGACAAACTCATTTC
>NC_036876.1:14834218-14837127 GCF_002910315.2 Salvelinus sp. IW2-2015
TCTCTCTCTCTCTCTCTCTCCACACATGTACACAAGCCCACACACACACACACTTGCTTACGTCATCTCTTTCACCTCCCCGTCTCTCTATCCTCTTCGTCCTGCACTCTCTTACCTAAAAGCTCCATACTTGAACGAGTGGCCTGTCTGCTCAATCAGCTGCTAAGAGGAACGATGTAGTGAGAAAGGAAAACCGAGGCGGTAGAAAATCATGACTTGACTCAGCAGACCTCTCCATGGCCTCCCCGACACCTAATCAAAGTGATCCGCTTCCCCATGCTCTCTCTGATCCCCTCAGGATGATACAGTGCTTATTAAGACAAGCCCTGCTTCTATGATCGGTCAAACGCTGTGGTAAGCAGGAAGGAGTGGTGTGTGTGTGTGTGTGTGTGTGTGTGTGTGTGTGTGTGTGTGTGTGTGTGTGTGTGTGTGTGTGTGTGTGACTGTCCAACCATATGCCCTTTGTACCTCCATACGGATCTAGATAAAGTACTCACATGTGTGTTTGTTTACGTGACTACGTGTGAGTAGGTGTGTGTGCGTATGTGTGTGTGCTCACTCTTCTCCTGCACTGATTACGTCAATGCAAACCACCTCTTCAGTGTTGACAGATCTCTCCTGCAGAGTATTTCGCCCGAGGAGTTGGCATTGAGGAGTCTGTAAACTTCCAAGTCCCCGAAGCCTTCTACATTCACAGCAGCTACCCGCCCACTTGTTTTACACCGCTCCGAGGCCAGTGAATAATCCTCTACGGAGTTATGTGGATCTGCTGTGGATGAGCAGCTCAAGTCAGACAGCTGAAAGTAGCAGGTACATGTGCTCAGGTGTGCAATCCTACGCCAAAGCAAAGGATTACTTTGCAGAAACCTACTGTGCTATATTTCCTGTAGATTGCCATTTGTCGGAAGAGCTAGCGTCCTCCACACAAAGGGAAGCGGAGGACACCGATTTGCCGACGTACAGTAGGAAGAGTGAAAAGGATGTCATCTTCACTTACTTTTGGACTTACGCAACTTGCGACAGGCCATAACTGAACGGAGAAACGCTCTCAAGCGGTTAGCGCGCGGGCTGATGTCTCCYTGGGAGAATACGACTCTGCTGCACCTGTCACTACGTGGCTTCGCGAGGCACCCGACACAGTATAACATAGCAGACTTTCGAAAGAGAGAGACAACCGACAGTGTCGTCCCATTCACTCCCGTAGAGACAAGCTTTAAGACACATTCACAGAGGCTTCCTGTGGGGTCGCCACAAAGCGTGTCAGTATGGAGACGGACGAAGAGACAAGAAAGGAGGAGAACATCATTGAGTGTGAAGAGAGAGAAAGACACGAGAGAGGAAGTGAGGGAAAGAGAGAAACAGAGACTGGAAGAGAAAAAGGCTCACCACAAAGCTTGTCACCATAGAGACACAAGAAGAGTAAAAAGGAGGGGAATATATTGAGAGAGTAAGAAGTGAGAGAGATACAGAGCTGGAGATGGTGATGATGGAGAAGGAGAAAAGAGAGGGAGAAGAGATGAAGTGCGCAAGAGAGACAGAGGAAGTGAGAGAGAAAGAAAGAGAAACAGAGGCTGGAAGAGAAAGCGATGACTATCGCCGATGATTTCACAGTCTAGCAGCTCTTCAGACTAACAAACAAACAGGGTAGACAGAGGCTGTTAACAACTCCATAAATTCAGGAGGCCCAACTTCACTCTCAGATTGGCTTTGCATTTTTCAAAAGCTTCTCAATAATTCACAGTGGAAAACAAGAAGCTCAGCAACCACAGCTAGTTACTCCATCTCTCTCTCTCTCTCTCTCTCTCTCTCTCTCTCTCTCTCTCCATCTCGTCCTCTCTCTCTCTCTCTCTCTCCTTCGCTCTATCCGTCTCTTCTCCAGCTCCTCGCCTCTTCCTCTATCTCCTTCTCCTCTCCTCACTTCCTCTTCCTCTCTCTCTCTCTCCCGCTACCACACATGTACACAAAGCCCACACACACCACACCACTTGCTTACGTATCTCCTTTTCACCTCCCCGTCTCTCATATCCTTCTTCCGCCTGCACTCTCTTACCTAAAAGCTCCATACTGAACGCAGTGGCCCTGTCTGCTCAATCAGCGCGCTAAAGAACGATTCGGTAGTAGAAAGGAAAAACCGAGCGGTAAAGACAAATCAATGACTTGACTCAAGCAGCATCCTCTCCAATGGCCTCCCCGCACACCTAATTCAAAGTGAGTCCGCTTCCCCATGGCTTCTCTGATCCCCTCAGGAGATACAGTGCTATTACAAGACAAGCCCTGCTTCCTATGCATCCGGTCAAACGCCTGTGTAAGCAGGAAGGTTGGTAGTGTGGCGTGTGTGTGTGTGTGTGTGTGTGTGTGTGGTGTGGTGTGTGGTGTGTGTGTGTTGTGTGTGTGTGTGGTGTGTGTGTGTGTGTGGTGTGTTGTGTGTATGTGCTGTGCGGTGTGCGGTGTTAACTCAGAATCCAGCACACGTGCGGGTTGCGTCAGCTCCCTGCGCCACGTTCACTGTTCTTCCTTCCTTAAACCAGAGAGCGCCAAAGGCCTAGCGAAAATCAAAACCACGACGAAGGACCCTCGCACTCACAAAGGTGTGTATGTAGGTATGGACGAATATCTATATCTATAGTAGCATATTCCCAAAACATAACGCGACAGAATGCAACCCGTCGACACACTCTCTAATCACATACGCGGTGTGTTGTGTGTCTGCCGAGTTGGTGGTTGGTGCGTGTCAGCGGCGCAGGGCGACGCAGGTCCCGAACAGTCTCGGTGTAGTGTGTTGTGTCCGTGGAAGCGAGGGCAGTATGGTAGTCGGTGGGTACAAATCGCTTGTAACTCTCTTCGTTAAGTGGGGTGGTGCCACTAACATCGCGAGTGCGGTGTTCGCGATAGTGCCTGTGAGGAACGCT
>NC_036876.1:14837152-14854498 GCF_002910315.2 Salvelinus sp. IW2-2015
TGTGTGTGTGTGTGTGTGTGTGTGTGTGTGTGTGTGTGTGTGTGTGTGTGTGTGTAACTCAATCACTTCCCCCTTCCTTAAAGAGCGCAAAGGGCCTGAGCAATCAAACACAAGACCCTCAAAGTGGTATGTAGGTAGAATCTAAGTAATTCCATCGACACACTCTATCCCTAGTGTGTGTGTCTGCGTGTTGTGTTGTGTTGTGTGTGTTGTGTGTGCGCGTGTGTGTGTCCCTGGAGCGTGTGTGGTATCTTGTATCTTGTGTGCATGAGTGTGAGTGTAAATGACGTTGACCGTTGCTTTTTCTCTCTAGCGAGCTAGAAAGCAGAAGAGTCTGCCCTCCAATCGATGCTGTTCAATAACACTCAGCCAGTGCCACACTAACACCGTCTACTGAGCCACAGACACTGACAGCAGAGGTTCCTCTCTGCTTTGAAGAAGCAGTATGCCCCTCGGTCTGTATTGCACCGTATTGGSAATATTTCACTTGTATTGTGRAKGGTTGGGGTCWGTTCCATTTCAAGGTACTGTACCTTGCCATGAAGGGAACAGTATGTCATTTCTATTGTGTACGGTTGGGGTCAGTTCCATTTCATGTACTGTACCTTTGGTAGGGCGTATTTCGGGAACCTCATCTGGACAAACTCATTCCGTCGGTATGACACGTAGTGCTTGGTGCGGTTTCCCGTGGTCACCTAGGTAACAGGCAGAGAGGGAGAGAGAAACACACACACACCCTGTCAATGACTATCTCCATGTCTCTCGCACCACGATCCTTATGACTACAGCTCACCTGTGAAAGAGACAATAGGAGACAGAGAGAAGCAGAGAGCGACAGATGGAGAGAAAGAAATAGAAACAAGGTGAGAGGAAAGGTGCACACCAGTAACCGAACCGCCACAGGTGAACGGGAGGTGCACCATCTGTATCCCCTGAGAGAGAGATGAGCTCAGCAGAATAATACCTCAGCAGAGAGGGAGAGGAGAGAGAGAGAGAGGGAGAGAGATGAGAGAGAGGGAGCAGGGAGAGAGAGAGATGAGAGAGAGGAGAAGAGACGAGAGAAGAGGGAGAGAGAGATAGAGAGGACAGAGAGAGAGAGAGAGAGCGAGAGAGAGATGAAGAGAGAGAGAGAGGAGAAGAGAGAAGAGGAAGGAGGAGAGAGAGAGAGAGAAGAGAGAGAACGAGAGAGAGAGAGAGAGAAGAAAGAGAGAGAGAAGAGAGAGAGAAGAGAGAGAGAAAGGAGAGAGAGAGAGGAGAGAGAGAGAGAGAGAAGGAGCGAGCGAGTACGAGAGACAGAGAGTATGCAAATCCCAGCAGGCTTCTGGGTAATGATGAAGTTGTGCTGTCTCATGCTGAGGTGGAATCATCCAATCAGAGAAGATGAGTGCTGACCCGGTTAAAAAAGCCCATCGACATCATATTTTACAGTATGGGGGAAATGTGAACGTTTGTTAGCACTGTGAGAGATCAGTGGTGTCAGCTCAATACCGTCTGCTTGGCTGTTTGTGGTAAGTCGGAAGTAGTGATTTAGGATCAGTTTTTCCTTTTAGATAATAATGAATCAGACAGGGGTGGCCAGATCCTAGAACAGCACTCTTACCTTGAGGCGCTTTGTGAATACGGGGCCCTGATCTCACTGGTGGAAAGTAGATGCAAGATGACCAAACTTCGAACAATATCTGCCGAGCTAAGCTGAAGACCAGCTTATTCAGGCCGGCGATGTGGAAGTTAAGCTGGAATGTTTTTCTGTGGATGTTAAGCTAGTAGGTGTATGTGCCAATGTTAACACTGGCGCTCTCTCTCTCACTGTTTGTCTGAGTCTGCATTTCCGTACAGCTCAGTATCTGATACCCACCCACCCCACGGGCACAAGCATACCACTGGCATGAGCATCTGTCATTTCACTAGTGTATGTGTGGGCGCTTCTAAGCTGGTTACTACACGTGTGTGTCTCAGTGTGTGTGCTTCTGGGCATTTGAACAGTGTCTGCGTGTGCTTATTTGCATGTGTACAGTATATAGTCAGGTCCAAAATGATTGGTACCCTTGGGCAAGGCACTTAACCCAAATTGCTCCTGTAAGTCGCTCTGGATAAGAGCGTCTGKTAAATGACTAAAATGTAATGAAGATGAACAAAACAGACTGTATAAAATAAACAATACAAATACTCAGCTATATTGTATTCTCCAAACATTTAGAAAATTGTATTATTTAATACGAATACAATTGCTCGGAGAAAGAGATTTGGTTTAACAAGTAAGCTTTTTTTTCTCTCAAAAAGACAAGGGTCAAAATGATTGGCCCCCTATTTCAATACATTTCAATACCTCAACTTGCAAGGATAACAGCACTGAGCCTTTAAAAATTTTTTTTAATGAGTTTGGAGACCACATTGGGAGGGATCTTCGACCATTCCTCCATACAGAGTCTTTCCAGATCCTTAATATCCTTCACCTGCGCTGGACTGCCCTTTTCTATTCAAACCACATATCCAATGAGGGGTTCAAGTCCGGAGACTGAGATGGCCATTGCGAAACTTTGATTTTGTGCTTAATTAACCATTTCCTTGTGGATTTTGATGTGTGCTTGTAGGTTATTGTCATGCTGGAAGATCCACTTTGCGGCCAAGTTTCAGCTTCCTAGCAGAGGTTTTTTGGCTAAAATGTCCTGGTACTGGGTCAAGTTCCTGATGCCGTTGACCTTTACAAGGGCCCCGGTAGGTACGGGGTTATTTTCTGCTTATGCATCCTTATTTCGGCGACAAAGCCAATACCGGTGTGCGTGGCCAAAGAGCTGTCTTTTCATGTTATCTGACCATAGCGCAGGTTCCAATCCAAGAGCAAATGGCATTTAGCAAACTGCAGGCTTTTACATTTGTTGGATGACATGAAAACAGAGCTCTTTGGGCACACACACTAGTGTGTGTCTCTGTTTTCTGTGTGTTTCAGTGTGTCTCTTTAAGTATGTGTCTCAGTGTGTGTGTGTGTTGTGTCTGTCTGTCTGAGTGTGTGTGTGTGTACATTTGTGTGTGGTGTGTGTGTGTGTGTGTGTGTGTGTGTGTGTGGTGTGTGGGGTGTGTGTGTGTGTGTGTGTGTGTGTGTGTGTGTGTGTGTGTGTGTTTTGAGGAATGACTGTCCCCCTAACCCACATCCCTCCCAGCAGCCTAGTAGTAGTAGTTAGTAATGCTCCAGGGATAATCCCTGGGGATAATGGTCCAATCTTTTGTTGCTACTGACCCTGCACGGGCCTCCACACGTAATGAGATTTTTTAAATGCTCCTTCCCTCCCTCCCTGTCTCGATCTCTCCCTCTCCCTCTGTCTGTCTCTCTCTCCCTCTCTCCTTTTCTTTCACACACAATACTCAGATTGAGTAACATTTCTTTAAACCTTATTTGTAAATGTGCTCCCTCCCTCCCTCCCTCCCTCTCATCACAGAATAAGCTGGTGGCTGTAGCTACCGTACTATGGGATCTCCATCATATGATGTACAATGTCCTAACAAGCAACTGTTCCTTCCTATCTGAATGCCAAAGAGAGTAGATATACAAAGGGACACCATTGTGGCACATTATAACCAAACAATTATGAAGACATATCACAACGACAAAGGGTTTTGTAAATGTCTCTTRACCTTGACAAAGATGTAGTCGTCTTGGACTGAGAGAGAGTTGTGGTCGATCTTCCCCAGGAACTGAGCCGTCACCATCTTGTCTGAGCAGTTCTGGATCAGGCAGGTTACGTACAGGTACCCTGGGGAGAGAAAAATAAGAAAAAGTGCTGATAAAGTTTTAGTGTGGTCAGACTTAGTGTTCACGTGTGCGTACGTGCGTGTATGCGTGCGAGAGCGAGGGACAGTGAGAGAGACCAGTCAGACTGTAAGAAAAGGAGAGACAGATATATTGAAAGTTATCAGGTAGACAGGGAGTGTTTTGAGTGCTGAGCTGTATTAGATACGGCAGATCTTCACGAGGCGCCTTACTCTTCTCCAGTCAAAATGGCAGGGGGATTAGGCCCGGCCTCCGACAGAAAGGCAGAGAGGGTTGGGTTAGCTTCTGTCGCTACGCTAAACCGTATTGAATTTCACACAGCAGCAACTGCATCAGCAACAACAGTCAGTAGTGGCAAGACTGACGAGAATCCATCAGCTTTCCGCCTCACAAGCCAGATGGAAGTGACAAGCGTTGGAAGAAAATGCAAACAGTCCAAAACATCACAAAATCAAACTTTTATCTTAGGGGGGGGGGGGGTCTTAAGTTCTACGTTTTCAAGTTCTCTCTCTTTCTTTCTTTTGTTGTTTGTTATTGCTTAACTTTTCTCGTCTGGCCGGCCGAAAACGTACCGAAATGCTCAGACGTTTAATCAGAACAGCATACGGGGAGAACTCATTAAAAGGCAATTAGATTGGTTAAGCATTCAATTCCAGCTTGTGACACGTACACTTATTCATACCGCTCACGGATCTGCTACACTCTCGCTGCCTGACCGACGGAGGAGGAAATAATAAGGAAGTAACGCTAAACAACTGAAAACCACGTATCATGAAACAACGTAGCAGTTGGATAGTAAAACTTCAGGAAAGAAAAGACTCAAGGGAAGAACGCAGGAAAAGAGCAGACGTATTTTGGCGTCTCTTCAAAACATCCAAGACCACCACGGTTTCCAACATGAATCGTGTGTATAGTTTCAAAGGCGGTGTGAAAGATTACGTGATAGCGAGAGCAGAGGAGGTTACGTCGAGTTTTATTTCAACGGGCCTATGTGAGTCTATGTGCACTTGTTCAGTGTGCTGCTGTATGTATCTGGGTGTGTGACGAGACAAAAGGATGTCCATGTGTTCCCATTAGCAACGCAACGCTCCCCACATCAATCTCCCTAATGACACACACAGACCCAGCCAGTCTCCCAGCGAGCCTGCTTCATCCATCAACCCATCACCTGCACACCCTCCACCCATCTACCCCCCTCATCACCCACCATCCCTGGGCACAGACCCTATGCAAGTCCCTGGATTTGTGTTAGAACTAGGCCTCTCCCTGGGGTTCAGCTCCACTATGTGACCAGGCCACCCTCCATCCCCCCTGCTACCTGCCATCGTTTAACCTTGACAGGACCCAGGGTGACAGGGTGGCGCATGGGGAACAGCTTGGCCTGGCATGCCTGGTCACATGGGCCCCTCTAACCCATCCGTCTGGATGTATGAGCTGCCATACGATAGAGAGGCGGGGGAAGGTGGGGGAGATGGGAACCATGTGGCCCTGCCTAGCCCAGGAAAGAGCTCTCCTGCCTGGGCAGCTGGCCCAGACAGACAGACTCTCTGGTTCTCTGAAAAAACACGGCCGGGCTTGTTCAGGATGACAGGTTTCACACTCTAAGCTGCATGTCCGGTACCCAATCAGAAAGTATAGACACACATATGGGATTTGGGAGTTGTTTCTCACTTTCTGGGGGTGGATGATGACAATATTTTACGTATGACACTTTGGTGACTTAATTTCCATCAGGAAAACTGTGTTAAGTAAACAAGGTATTATTAACATGTCCTCTCCTTCATTTGTCCTTCCTCTCCTCCTTTTTGCGCCTTCGAGTCTCAGACTCTATACTTCTCCTGGTCTACACTGTGGGATTGTGGGTTGTGAAAGTGCACCGGACACYTTCTAACGCATACACACGTACAGTASCAGTCAAAAGTTTGAACACACCTACTCATTCAAGGGTTTTTCTTCATTTTTTACATTTTCTACATTGTTGAATAATAGTGAAGACATCAAAACTATGAAATAACACATATGGAATCACGTAGTAACCAAAAAAGTGTTAAACAAATCAACATGTATTTTTTATATTAGATTCTTCAAAGTAGCCACCCTTTGCCTTGGTGACAGGTTTGCACACTCTTGGCATTTTCACKACCAGCTTCATGAGGTAGTCACCTGGAATGCATTTRAAATAACAAGTGTGCCTTGTTAAAAGTTCATTTGTGGAATATCTTTCCTTCTTAATGCGTTTGAGCCAATCAGTTGTGTTGTGACGAGGTAGMGGTGMTATACAGAAGATAMCTCTATTTGGTAAAAGACCAAGTCCATATTATGGCAACAACAGCTTAAACGACAGTCCATCATTACTTTATGACATGAAGGTCAGTCAATCCGGAACATTTCAAGAACTTTGAAAGTTTCTTCAAGGGCAGTCGCAAAAACCATCAAGCGCTATGATGAAACWGGCTCTCATGAGGACCGCCACAGGAAAMGAAGACCCAGAGTTACCTCTGCTGCAGWGGATAAYWTCARTYGAGTTAACTGCACCTCAGATTGCAGCCCAAATAAATGCTTCACAGAGTTCAAGTAACAGACACATCTCAACATCAACTGTTCAGAGGAGACTGCGTGAATCAGACCTTCATGGTCAAATTGCTGCAAATAAACCATTACTATAGGACACCAATAAGAAGAAGAGACTTGCTAGGGCCAAGAAACACGAGCAATGGACATTAGACCGGTGGAAATCTGTCCTTTGGTCTGATGAGTCCAAATTTGAGATTTTTGGTTCCAACCACCGTGTCTTTGTGAGATGCAGAGTAGGTGAACGGATGATCTCCACATGTGTGGTTCCCACGTGAAGCATGGAGGAGGAGGTGTGATGGTGTGGGGGTGCTTTGCTGGTGACACTGTCTGTGATTTATTTAGAATTCAAGGCACACTTAACCAACATGGCTAGCACAGCATTCTGCAGCGATACACCATCCCATCTGGTTTGTGCTTAGTGGGACTATCATTTGTTTTCAACAGGACAATGACTCAACACACCTCCAGGCTTTGTAAGGGTTATTTGACCAAGAAGGAGAGTGATGCATCAGATGACCTGGCCTCCACAATCATGGGATGAGTTAATTTTTTACATTTATTTAACCTTTATTTAACCAGGTAGGCTAGTTGAGAACAAGTTCTCATTTGCAACTGCGACCTGGCCAAGATAAAGCATAGCAATTCGACACATACAACAACACAGAGTTACACATGGAAGAAATAAACATACAGTCAATAATACAGTAGAAAAAAGAAAACAAAAAGTCTATATACAGTGAGTGCAAATGAGGTAAGATAAGGGAGTTAAGGCATTAAATAGTCCATGGTGGCGAAGTAATTACAATATAGCAATTATTATAGCAGAAGATGAATGTGCAACTAGAGATACTGGGGTGCAAAGGAGCAAGATAAATAAATAAATACAGTATGGGGATGAGGTAGATAGATAGGCTGTTTACAGATGGGCTATGTACAGGTGCAGTGATCTGTGAGCTGCTCTGACAGCTGGTGCTTGAAGCTAGTGAGGGAGATGAGTCTCCAGCTTCAGTGATTTTTGCAGTTCGTTCCAGTCATTGGCAGCAGAGAACTGGAAGGAAAGGTGGCCAAAGGAGGAATTGGCTTTGGGGGTGACCAGTGAGATATATCTGCTGGAGCGTGTGCTACGAGTGGGTGCTGCTATGGTCACCAGTGAGCTGAGATAAGGCGGGGCTTTACCTAGCAGAGACTTGTAGATAACCTGTAGCCAGTGGGTTTGGCGACGAGTARGAAGCGAGGGCCAACCAACGAGAGTGTGCAGGTCGCAGTGGTGGGTAGTGTATGGGGCTTTGGTGACAAAACTGATGGCACTGTGATAGACTGCATCCAGTTTGTTGAGTAGAGTGTTGGAGGCTATTTTATAGATGACATCACCGAAGTCGAGGATCAGTAGGTAGTTGTCAGGAGTTGGACCCAGAGTGAAGGAAAAGCAGCCAACAAGTGCTCAGCATATGTGGGAACTCCATCAAGWCTGTTGGAAAAGCATTCCAGGTGAAGCTGGTTGAYAGAATGCCATGAGTGTGCAAAGCTGTCATCAAGCCAAAGCGTGGCTACATTGAAGAATCTCAAATATAAAACATATCTTMATTCATTTGACACTTTTTTGGTTACTACATGATTCCATATGTGTTATTTCATAGTTTTKATGTCTTCACTATTATTATACAARGTAGAAAATAGTAAAAAGAAAGAATGTACCTATGTCCCAAATTTTGACTGGTACTGTACATTCTGACATAGGCATGCAGACACACACAAATGTGTACACACGGGCACAAACACAAGCATTCACACCGTGCGATGCGCACACACACACACACACACACACACACACACCACACACACACACACACACACACACACCACACACACACACACCACACACACACACACACACACACCACACCACACACACACACACACAACACACAAGCACACACACCACCACACACACCCACACCCACACAATGACATCCAACCCCCCACACTACACACACCTATTCCCCTTGGTGGGTCATGCAGAGCTAACCTGGCTGGCTGATGATATGATAATCCATGGTAATATAATATAATGATAATATCCTATAATGATATGATAATCCTGGTGCCTGTGGGAGTTGAATGACGAGTTGAACGTTGAACAGACAGACTTGCCTTCAAGGGAGAGGAATAGCGTGAGAGACGGGTAGTTGAGGGTAGCAATGTGTGTTTAGGGGATTCTAGTAGAATCTCATTTCGTGGGTGAGAAAGAGGGCAAAGATGTAGCTCACAGAATCCATACATGCATGCATGCACACTGAAAGAAGAGCATCATACCTCCACTTGTGTCCTGCATCTCCATATGCACCAAGTCAGGGTCCACATCTACGCCAGCCACAGACCTGAAACAGAGGAGGTTAGTATTAAAGTTGGCATTTGGGAAAAACATAACCAAACTTGTCGTGCACTTAACCTCCTTTGCTTCCTCTCTCTCCCTCTCTCTCTCTGCTCCCTCCCTCTTCATTTCGTCACTTTCTTTCTGTCCTCCAGTAAAGTGAATCTGATTAGAAGTCGGCAGGGAAGTCTGTGAAATCTCCCCAGCTCTATAAAGATATAGGTGAGATATAAAACCTCCATTACGCTCCCTATAAAGAGGCTTTATGGGCAATTAGCAAGCTGGGGAAGAGGGAGAGAATGAAGGGGGTAGGGAAAGAGGAAAGGAGGAAGGGAGAAATAGAGTGAACAAAACTCCTTCTGAAAAAGGTCGCATTCTATTTCACTTTTTCCTCACGTCCGTATTCTACTCACACACTGTGTCATTCTCTGAGTAGTGTTTCCTGTCTGCTCTTGGCCTCGAGCAGCATACGAGCCACCATTTCACCACCCATAACCAATTCACATCTGTTCTATGTCATGGGATAGCCACTAGCCAGCAATGCTTTACACAAGATAAATAGTTGAAATACCTCTAAACCCAACTCTGAATGTCTTAGAGAAACAGAGTGGTACAAAGCACTAGTGTCTGGCGTCCATCTTGTCGGACGGACCACCCTGCCAGATAGAAGCTGACTAGCTCTTTAAAGTGTTCCTGATTTATAAGGATCCCAGACCACTCTTCTCTTCCGCTCTTTTAGGAGCAGTAGGCCACGCAGTGAGGATAAAGCTATTCCAGCCCCAACAATTAGCTAATTCTTGCAATTCGGAAAGCATGGATGCTTTGAGGGGATTTTTCAGGGCCAAGAGTTTTTCTTGGTCAGGTCATGTGGTCAGAAAAAAACTCCTGGTCTTAATGTGTTCTAGTAAGAGAGAAATGTTTTGCTTGACCATATGACTTGACTAGGAAAAACTCCCGAGGCATATCACTTCTGTGTCTCTGTTAGTATTTTACGTCTCATTACATACTCGCTATTATACTGTTTGGGGAGTCACTGGCCAAAGCAAAGTATATGTGGTGATATTTTATTAGTAGTCAGTGGTTAGGGATACAAATGTGGTGCTTGGATTACGTATATGGTACGTAATCTTTTGATCTCTCATTTCCTACAGCTAGTGCCAATACATACATCATAAAAAAGGTTTAATAATGCCTTTGTAATGGTATCCATATGTGAAATGCAATGCATTGTAAAGTGTAAGGAAATTGCCTCTATACCCAGATCTGGGATCAGTTTTACATCTCAACTGATAGTGGGCTAAGGTCCGATTTGTGTTGGGTAATCTGATCCTAGATCAGACATTAGCCACAACATCTGCTTGAAGCAAAACAGACTTGAGAACTACCCTATCTATCCTCATACAGTAAGATGTGCTGGGGATGATTTGGTGTTAGGGATGGACAAATGTCCAGGTCTGAACACTAATGGCTTTACAACCACTGATCTGGAACCAGCTGATAACTCAGGCCTGTCCAGGTCTCAACACTACTGGCTTTACAACCACTGATCTGGAACCAACGGGAACAAATATCATTTCTGAGAGGCGAGAGCAGCAAGCAGGCAGGAACTGTCTCTATGACCTTCTGGGTACACTCAGAACAGGAGCGAGGGAGGGATAGAGAGAGAGAGAGAGGGAGGATACAGAAGGAGTGAGGAGATAAACCTCAAAGTGAAAAACTCTCTCTAACCCGTGAGTTGATCACAGCTACATTTTGTGAGTGAGGGTGTAKGCTACATTTTGTGAGTAAAGGCCAGAGTTACAGTACTGTAAAGCAAGGGGGAGACATACTGTAACAGGAATAGAAAATCACTGACCAATATATCCTGTCCTTGGTCACTCGTTCCTGCATTAGAGTCCACTTCCGGCCCAAATCCGTGGACACATAGAGCTTTGAATAGAAAACAATCAAACAATGATTTTACACCAAGGTTCTTTACTACAAAGTCGTGGCTTATGTCATAAATTGATGTGAAAAGAAAACCGTAAATGCCCGACAAATCAGTATAAAGAGGTGAAATGGATGATTGTCAGTCATAGCTTTTCATGTCAGTATTGGTGATTTTATGGTGTCAGAACATCCCTCAGTGTGTAGTCAATTGTGTTGAAGAACATCCCTCAGTGTGTAGTCAATTGTGTTGAAGAACATCCCTCAGTGTGTAGTCAATTGTGCTGAAGAACATCCCTCAGTGTGTAGTCAATTGTGTTGAAGAACATCCCTCAGTGTGTAGTCATGTGTTGAAGAACATCCCTCAGTGTGTAGTCAATTGTGTTGAAGAACATCCTCAGTGTGTGTAGTCAATTGTGTTGAGAACATCCCTCAGTGTGTAGTCAATTGTGTTGAAGAACATCCTCAGTGTGTAGTCAATTGTGTTGAAGAACATCCCTCAGTGTGTATAAATTGTGTTGAAGAATCCTCAGTGTGTAAGTCAATTGTGTTGAAGAACATCCCTCAGTGTGTAGTAAATTGTGTTGAAGAACATCCTCAGTGTTGTAGTCAATTGTTTGAAGAACATCCCTCGTGTGTAGTCAATTGTGTTGAAGAACATCCTCAGTGTGTAGTCAATTGTGTTGAAGAACATCCCTCAGTGTGTAGTCAATTGTGTTGAGAAATCCCTCAGTGTGTAGTCAATTGTGTTGAAGAACATCCCTCAGTGTGTACAATTGGTTGAGAAGAACATCCTCAGTGTGTAGTCAATTGTGTTGAAGAACATCCCTCAGTGTGTAGTCAATTGTGTTTGAAGAACATCCCTCAGTGTGTAGTCAATTGTTTGAAGAACATCCCTCAGTGTGTAGTCAATTGTGTTGAAGAACATCCTCAGTGTGATCAATTGTGTTGAGAACATCCCTCAGTGTGTAGTCAATTGTGTTGAAGAACATCCCTCAGTGTGTAGTCAATTGTGTTGAAGAACATCCTCAGTGTGTAGTCAATTGTGTTGAAGAACATCCTCAGTGTGTAGTAAATTGTGTTTGAAGAACATCCCTCAGTGTGTCTACAATTGTGTTGAAGAACATCCCTCAGTGTGTAGTCAATTGTGTTGAAGAAACCCTCAGTGTGTAGTCAATTGTGTTGAAAGAACATCCCTCAGTGTGTATCAATTGTGTTGAAGAACATCCCTCAGTGTGTAGTCAATTGTGTTGAAGAACATCCCTCAGTGTGTAATAATTGTGTTGAAAACATCCCTCAGTGTGTAGTCAATTGTGTTGAAGAATCCCTCAGTGTGTAGTCAATTGTGGTTGAAGAACATCCTCAGTGTGTAGTCAATTGTGTTGAAGAACAATCCTCAGTGTGTAGTCAATTGTGTTGAAGAACTCCTCAGTGTGTAGTCATTGTGTTGAAGAACATCCGGTCCAGTTTAGTCAAGCAAGAGAATTTCACGGTTTCACCTACCTCAGGCTAACCTCTATTAATCTTAGTTGGTTATTCGTGTGTGTGTGTGTGTGTGTGTGTGTGTGTGTGTGCGTCAGTGTGTGAGTTTTGGTTGTGGTGTGCATGTGTACCATTGATCGGCTTAATAATGAATATGTATTGATTTTCTCACCAGGTATCCCAGCAGACATAAACAGCACAAAAAAGGTTTCACCGAAGCCTGTACACATTCCCTTACTGCCACACACACACACACACACACACACACACACACACACACACACACACACACACACACACACACACTACTGGCTGGAGTGGAAAAGATGGAATGGCATCAAATACATCAAACACATGGTTTGATACCATTCCATTGCCTCCGTTCCAGCCAATATTATGATCCGTTCTCCCCTCAMCAGCCTCCACTGACACGCACATAGGGTATTGTAAGTGCATACACACTTTAGCAGAAGACAACAAACCTTAACAAACCCTGAATCTCTCACTGAAATCCAGAAAGGCCAATTTAATCGATAAGATCACACGTAATAAAACCGGATTGGCTGAACCAAGGTAAATCTAACCTGACCACAGCAACATCTCCAAAGAATAACCAATCGCAAGAGGCACTATCTCACCAATCATCTTTTCCATACAAACATATGAATTCTAACAGGCGGTTGGAGGAGAGGGGGGCCACCATAGGCCTCCCATCTCTTTCTTCCGCTAAATGATTTTTTGTACTGTTAAATGACTTTTTACTCTCCATCTGTAGCCTGGCCATATGGAACAGATTAAAACCTAATTGAATTTCCTGTTTAATTAACTGTAAATGATTAAAGTGGAGSTCCCTCCATATGCTGTTGCTACTGTGACTGTGAGTTATCTGAGAAGAGATCGTAGATGCAGAACGTGATGCAGAACTGTCCCTCGACACTGATCTACGGTCAGTATTGTGTTTTACTACCCTAATGGTTCTGGATTTAAAAATYGTTGGMATCTGGGGAAGGTAAGCTGATCCCTACAGAGATCTGTGTCTAAGGGCATTTTTTTGACTGTACATATGGTTGGTCAAATCAACACACTTCTACTCAGTATTCGCTACACTGTAGGCTATGTCATTACAACCATGCTGAATAAAACAGCATGAAGTAGATTGTTGTCATGTTTCACACATTTTTATACAGCATGGGTGAAATGGAAATGTGTATTTTGCATACCCCAACTGCCCCTGAGACACCCTTGGAGACTAAGGTCCCGGCAAGCCATTAACAACAGCGACCCTGGAGCAAATAGGGTTAAGTGCCTTGCTCAAGGGGACATTGGCAGTTTTTTCACTTTGTCGGCTCGGGGATTCGAACTAGCATCCTTTCAGTTACTGGCCCAATGCTCTTTCCGCTAGGCTACCTACGCCACACAACACCACACACTACGTTTGCTAGGGCAAGGCTATCCTAGCTGTGAGTTAAGTAGCACCGTAAAGGTAAAGTATATCTGTCCAAAACAAGTTCCCTGCTCAAAGCGATTTTTGGTATTTTAGCATATTTACAACATATATTTCTGTTCATTGTGAACTGATAGAAATGCTATGAACATGAAATAGATATCCCCAAATAAGCACAATTATCTCTGATTATGACYTTGACCCACCTTTCCCTCCTTGCAGTAAGCCAGCACCTTGTCCTCCTCCTTGGGGTGGAAGAGGAGGGTCTCCGCGGTGAAGGAGAGGGGCTGTCGCTGGAACGAGGAGCCCTCGTCTGTACTAATGAACAGCATCTGGTCACGCTCGTTAATGGACGAGCTCACCAGGATCACCTGACAGAGAGGGGTCAGAGGTCTGAGGTTAGAAGGGAGACAAGGATAAGGTTATACTGTATAGGGTAATGTTAGAGTGGTAATGTTTGAATTGGGTTTATGGGGTTGAAATGCGACGGAAGCCCTGCCAGCAGTTTTATGGTACGTGTGGTACGTGTYGAGAGACGCATGCACCCACGCACGCCATGTTTCCAACCAGGGCCATTCTCAAGGCTTACTCCGTGGCGACACCATATTGATGATCTAATATTCCCTTTTATAGCTCATAACAGGGACACATTAAATGGGGGAACTCCGAGCTTACCGTCTCACCAATCATCATTAAGTGTTGGACACACAGAGGTAAACCACAAACGTTTTATCCAATCAGATCGCTCAAGATTCTGTCATCTGCAATAATCAGACATGGGGGAACAGTCCAATGCGGGGCAAGATGGGAAAAATGTTCAAAATCTACATTTAGCATATACACTGAATTTGGGCCATTTAATTGCACAAGCTAGCCTACTTCCTCTCTCTTCCTCTCACTATTGCTATGCCCCTCATGCCTGCAATTAAGCATTACTTAGTGCCTCCCGAGTGGTGCAGCAGTCTAAGGCTTGAGGCATCACTACAGACCTGGGTTTGATCCCAGGCTGTGTCACAATTGGCCCAGCGTCTTCCGGGTTAGGGGAAGGTTTGGCCGGGTGGGCTTTACTTGGCTCATAGTGCTCTTGTGGTCGGCCGGGCGCCTGTAGGCTGACTTCGGTTGTCGGTTGAACAGTGTTTCCTCCAACACATTGGTGCAGCTGGCTTCTGGGTTAAGCGGGCGGGTGTTAAGAAGCACGGTTTGGCGGGTCATGTTTCGGAGGATGCATGACTCAACCTTCGCCTTTCCCGAGCCCGTTGGGGAGTTGCAGCGATGAGACAAGATTGCTATTGGATATCATGACATTTCGTGAGAAAAAGGGGGTAAAATACCCCCAAAATTATAATGACATTCCTTAGGGCGCTCCGTTCTGCATCGCACTGGCTCCCCAATCTGGGCTGTGTGTTTGTGTGCTGTGTGGGGGTGCGCATGCACGCGTGTAAGGGTTGAGCGAGCCGGGTCTAAGCAGCCTTCTGTGGATCGCCACGGTCAATTAGCAACTCCTCGCTTGGCTGTGTGTTCCGCCTGCAGACAGCTGCCACACTGCCCACGGAGAGGAGAGACACTTCTCTTTCGTTCACAGAGATGGAAGGAACTGAGGAAGGACGGAGAGATGGAGGGGATAGACAGCAGAAAAAAATGGAGTGGAGGAGAAGTATCTAGGAATCTCAAAGGCCAAGAGACGTARTTTGTTGTGTGTGTGTGTGTTCCCACCTTGCCCTGCTTTCCCTGGATGACGCATCCATCAAAAATGTCCACCTATTCCAAGACCTCTTGGTTAAACAGAACTCACCCAGCTTGACCCGATGGCCACTATGAGAGGACCGTTCTGACGTCACACACCTTAACCAAAGCCGGGTTCTGACCCTCTCTGATCTCCCCTTTATAACAACAGCTTACGGATTTGACATTTTAGATAAGCAACAAAGCGTACTAAAAGTAGCAAAAGTAGAAACTGAACGCCACAACATCCGCAGTTTGGATCAGATAAACAACCGTGTGACCAAATAGCCTTCCAGAGTGCCTGAAATAGCTTCGCCCAAGCTAGTATTATTGGATTAGGAAGTGGCATCAAAGAACAGTATAGGCTACCCCTGGCTGCCTTCTATCCCATTCATAACCTACTGGTGATGCGGTGACGCTGACACACTATGAATGGTGCTGTTGTCAAGCCGACAGAACACCCAACCTCTTGGAAAAGCAACCAAACAAGAGGAAGCGAAGTTAAACCTCAAAAACTCGGTCCTTCTCCCCGACTTCACTCACGACAACAGCGACTAAGCCACGAACTTCGAGAAGTCAGTACTGGGACAGAGGAACTACAATAGTGCTCCTGTACTGAGAGTTCAGACTCTCCGGCTCAGAAGCTTTTCACCACAACCGTCGCTCAAAACGGTTTCTTCCAATTCATAACTCGCGCTCACTCAGTACAGAGCTCCTATTGTGTGCCGCAGATAAAAGCGCTCCCAAAACTTCKTGTGTCTACACTTGAGACGGCATAGTGGGTGTATGATACACTGGCGGAGTTATGTTAATAGGAATACCATAGAAATGGCAGTACTGTTAGTACTCTGTGTCCATAGGCCTCAAACAACAGTCACTCTCTTGTGGGTAAGAAAAAGAGACAAAGCAATCCTCGTTCACTATTACCAGCTTCTGATCGACTTTGAGTTGCCATCAGTGATCACGCTTAATCTGCCCTGTGGACTTACAGAAGTAAACAACAACATTGAAAGTCACTTCCGCCCGGATCGATGTGTATTAGGTCATATAATCACTTATAAAAACGCATCTGCTCAGGTATATACGAGTACGGCACGTTTTATCGATCTATAAAGGTACATGTTGTGTGTAAGGGGACGGGAAATGGTTTGATAGACGGTTGTGGGACAGATCTCAGTGGCTCGAGGACACAACACTGCCATTTGGAGGGATTAAGAGATGCTAATGCCTTGGGTATACTTTCCTGGGTAAACAAAAGTCCCCCACACAGTGGCACACACACACACACACACACACCCACTCACACCACACACACACACACACACACACACACACACACACACACACACACACACACACACACACACACACACGCACACACCACACACACACACACACACACACACACACACACACCAACACACGGCCTGTATCACAGATGTAATTCATCACACAAGAACAGTCTGACTCTTTGTCTGTCTCCTAGAACCAGTAATGAAATGAAGACTCGTCAAAGGAACCTTACACTTACTGTCCCTGCTCCGACCAGTTGCACAGTAACACACACACACACATCACAACATCTCTACCAGGCTGCAGACTGATGCCGATGCACCACAATAACAGTCATCCCTTTGGAGTCACGTGAGTGCAGTTTTTTAGTCGAATCTGTCAAGTCTCCCATCTGCCTGAGCCGAGGAAAAACACAGAATCCTTCGGTTAGTGATTCTCCGTTGCCATTCTATAAACGTAGCTCCAGCCCAATTGCTTCCACCCAATTACATATGCAAATTGGCAGTGTTGATTTTCAGTGAGAGCAGGGCCTGTGCAATAGGTGAGTGGTGAGCCGTGTTATGCTGTGAACAAACTGGAGAATAGTGGCTGTTGTAAGGATCGCCTGGGGAACAGGAGTATATTGACATGACATTATTAATTCTCCCCAGGACTAGCTATGAGAAAGTACACGGCGCTATGAGAAAGTACACGGCGCTATGAGAAAGTACACGACACTATGAGAAAGTACACGGCACTATGAGAAAGTACACGACAACTATGAGAAAG
>NC_036876.1:14858115-14885722 GCF_002910315.2 Salvelinus sp. IW2-2015
GGCAGAGAGAAAGAGAGTGGTATAGATAGAGAGAGAAAGAGGAGACAGGGAGAGAGAAAGGGAGAGTAGAGGGAGAGAGAAGGAGACAGGGGAGGAGGAAGGGAGAGGAAAAAGAGAAAGAGAGAGCGGGAGAGAAGGGAGAGGAGGAGAGAAAGAGAGAGAAGAGAGAGAGAGAGGAGAAGAGACGAGAGAGAGAGAGAGAGAGAGAGAGAGAGAGAGAGAGAGAGAGAGAGAGACCACTGAGGAATTATTTCCGATGTAATCACAGCGAGTTAAGAGTGTGTTCATCTGTGCGGATCCCTCGCTGCAGAGCTAGTGCATGCAGGAGTTTGTGTGTGTTTGCGTGTGCATGTGTCTCTGTGTGTTTACGTGTGTGTGTGTGTCCATACTGCGTGCATTGATCCACCTGACTAATGTCCTCATAAACCCCTAAATGATGTCTCTTTAGCAGGTTCTCTCAACCATAACACACTTAAAACACAGACAGAGAGAATAAACTTACTTAGAATAGGCATTGCTGCAATAAGAATGCCAAATGTATTTAAGATATCGATGACTGCCGAATGGCGATTAGTTACATCTCTACGACGGAGAATAGAGTGCACTGGATCACCCACACAGTGTGAAGGAGTGGACAGGAACAGGAGAAGCAAGTGAGGAGGGTGGGGTTGAGAGAGCAGAGCAGGACTTGGGTGCGCTCTCCTGCCCTCCAGCCACAGAACCTGACACTCACACAGGCAATTTGTCCGGGTCAAGCCAAAGTGCGCAATCAGCGCCATCATAACCTACCCCTGTCACAAGCACTTACACTGAAGTCAGCTAGCAGGACAGGGGTGGAGGAACTACTGAGAGAGAAAGAGAGAGAAGGAGGGAGGAAGGGATAGAGAGAAAGAGAGTGAAAGAGAGCGAGTGAAAGAGAGAACCCACATTCTGACCTTGCAGGAGGAGAAATCAAATAGGTTCCTGCCTAAAAAGAGAGAGGGAGAGAGATGAGAAGGAACAGAGGTAAGCCCAGCCGGTGACCTTGCAAAAAGGGAAACAGAATACCTGCATAGCTAAACGGGGAAGGAGAGATATAGATGAGAGAGAGGGAGGGAAACAGACATATTTTACAGTGCCTACAGGTCTATACTTCTCTTGGATTTCTTCACATTTTATAGTGTTACAAAGTGGGATTGATCTACACAAAATACTCTATAATGTCAAAGTGGAAGATCATTTTGGGGGGGGATTAATGAAAAAGAAAAACACTAATATAGCTCGATTATATAAGTATTCACCCTCCCTCAATACATGTTATAAACACCTTAGCAGCGATTACAGGTGTGAGTCTTCTTGGGTAAGTCTCAAATGAGCTTTGCACGCCTGTATTGTCCAATATTTGCCCATTTATTCTCTTCAGAATTCTTCGAGCTCTGTCAAATTGTTGGGGATCATGGCTAGACAGCAATGTTTAAGCAGATTTAAGTCTAAACGTTAACTTTGCCACTCAGGAACATTCACTGTCTTCTTGGTAAGCAGCTCCTGTGTAGATTTGGCTTTGCGTTGTAGGTTATTGTCCTACTGAAAGGTGAATTCCTCTCCCAGTGTCTGGTGTCAAGCAGAATGAAGCAGGTTATCCTCTAGGATTTTGTTTGTGCTTAGCTCAATCTCATTTCTTTTAATCCTGAAAAAGAAAAACAGTCTTTGTTGATGTCACGGTGGTGGATGCAGACCATGATGCAGGCGCCACCATGCTTGAAAAAAAGGAGGCAGTTGCTCAGTGATGTGTTGCGTTGGATTTGCCCCAAACATAAGGCTTTGCATTTAGGCCAAAAAGTGTATTCCTTTGCCGTGTTTTTTTTATGCTGTTTTATTTTAGTGCCTTATTGCATACACATGCATGTTTTAGAATATTTACATTCTGTATATGTGTATTCTTCTTTCCACTCTGTCATTTAGGTCATTATTGTGGAGTCACTACAATGTTGTTGATCCATCCTCAGTTTTCTCCCATCACAGCCATTGAAGTCTCTGAGCAGTTTCCTTCCTGTCCTGCAGATCCTTCAGATGGACGACTGTATCTTTGATGTGTCTGGGGGATTGAATGCATCATCCACAGCATAATTATTAACTTGACAGTGCTTAAAGATATATTCAACGTCTGATATGTTAGTGTTACCCATCGACCAATCACTGCTTTTCTTTATGAGGCTTTTGAAAAAGCTCCCTGGTCTTCGTAGTTGAATTTGTGCTTGAAATTCAGTATTGACTGAGTGACCTTACAGATGTTGGGGGACAGGCGAAGGGGTAGTCATTAAAAAAATCATTTCAAACCCTAATATTTCACACAGAGTGAGTCTATATAACTTATGGGATTTGTTAAGTCAATTTTTAATATTGAACTCATTTAGGCTTGCCTAAACAAAGTTGGTGAACACTTATGCAATGACTTTATTTGAGTTATTACATTTGTATTAATAATAATAAATAAATAAAACTCACAATTCACTTTGACATTATGGAGTGTTTTGCGTAGATCAATGAAGAAAAAAAACACGATTAAATCTATTTCAATCCCACTTTGTAACGCTACAAAATGTGAAAAAAGTTCAATGGGTGTAGACTTTCTATCGAGAGAAATAGCAGCATGAGAGAGACAGACATATATAGATAGTTAGAGAGAGAGAGAGTGGGGGAGATACAGAGAGAGATTTGCTTTAGTGTGTGTGCCTCTGTACGTGTGTCCATATTTTAGTGTGTGTGTCCATATTTTAGTGTGTGTGTCCATATTTTAGTGTGTGCCCATATTTTAGTGTGTGTGTGTGTGTGTGTGTGCGTGCGGCTAGAGTTCCAGACGGCTCCATGAACACAGGGGTCAGTCAATAAGTGGCCAGGTGGGTCGCGGCAGCATTTTTGACATGGGTCACCCTGTGTACCCCCCCCCCCCCCCCCCCCCCCCCCCCCAATGCCTTCCCCCGGACTCGATAAAACCAGACCTTTTCCAGGCAATTTGTATCCGGCTGCCATATGAACTCTTAGGTCGAGCGGGAGGTCTGGTAAACTTGACCATCTATTTTACTTCCTGCCTTTACGAATATGTATTTATTTGCAGAAAGGGCATTCAATAGTAAGGCACACACACAAAAGCAAATATTCCCCGCTGAGACCAAATTAGTGTGTGTGGAAACGCAGCAGAGAGGCAGCAAAATGATTTATCCACATTTGCATTGTATTTTCATTATCCCTAATCCTGAATAGGCTAAATCAAGGAGGGAGATTGAGAATTCCTCACACACACGAGGCTACGGCTTGTAAACCGCAATTGCCGTCGCAGGGCCGTGTTTTGTGGGTAAACAATCGTTCCCTCACAGAGCGGCAGTAAAACAAGCAAGAAACAGGTGTACAGTGTTTTTATTGGCATATAATATTACCTTGAACAATTTTGCAAGGTCATGACTTGATGTTTATATACAAATTCCTGTGTGTTTTTGGGCAATTTCAAACTTGGGTCTAATTTTGTTATGATGAATGTGACATCTGACTTTTTCACAAGTGTTTCAAAAGACTACAAGTTGGTCAGAACAACCATTTCTAAACAGTCATAGCCGTTCATTAAAAAAATATACGGTAAGTGTCACTAATAGCATTCGATCAAAGCACGTTGCAAAAAACGAAAAGTATGTTTCCTTTTCTATTTCCGGTACAGTATATCTATTCATGATTGTGAAATGATATATATTTTGGTCAAATGTAATTCAATTGCAGTGCTATATTGTGAAAGTAAACAGTAAAAACTACGATTGCGAAACAAAAACCAAAGCATGTTGTATGGCCCAGTTCTCTATTGTAGTGAACTTGTGGAATAGCTGGTACAAAATGAAGGGCTAATTGTTCTCACTTTATCCCAGTTTGAAAAGTTGAACGTACACATTGCATTTGCCAGCCATAACATGTAAAAAAAGGTTAAAATGGCATAATCAACTGAAGGTTAGCGAACGGACCTGAAATGTGGTTTAACAAATGAGCAGATATCTCATACAAGCACTTGGGAGTATGGCRAGACGGTACACTGTCCTTCTCTCAGTACATATCAAAGCTGCAGGCTAAGGTTAAATCTAGACTTGGTCTCTCTCCTCTATCGTAATCACTCCCCTCCTCAGCTGCTAAACTAACCCTGATCGGAGGACCATCCTACCCATGCTAGATTAAGGAGACATAATTTATAGATCGGCAGGTAAGGGTGCTCTCGAGCGAGTATAGAGTGCATCACTGCACTCTATACTCTTCTGTAAACTGGTCATCTCTGTATACCTGTCGCAAGACCCACTGGTTGATGCTTATTTATAAAAACCCTCTTAGGACTCACTTCCCCTATGAGATACCTACTGCAGCCCTCATCCTCCACATACAGCACCTGTTCTGCCAGTCACATGCTGTTGTCATGMGGAGTTGCTACCATGCTGTGTTGTCATGTGTTGCTGCCATGCTATCGTGTTGTCTTCATGTAGTGTTGTGCTGTCTCTCTTGTCGTGATGTGTGTTTTGTCCTATATATATACATATATATTTATCCCAGGCCCGTCCCCGCAGGAGGTCTTTTGCCTTTTGGTAGGCCGTCATTGAAAATAAGAATTTGTTCTTAACTGACCTGCCTAGTTAAATAAAGGTTAAATAAAAAAATAAAAACAATAAGTAATTGCAAATAAGAGATGTGACACTGTCAGGTTGAGAACAAAACACATTAGCTCAATCATTTCACTGACGTGTTTTTAGGCGCTCAATTCGAGATAGCTGTTATTAAGCGGAAGAAGTACCAAATATAAATATTAAGTTGAAGCCAAGCTAATTCTCAGAATACAGGGGAAAATAGTGTCCAAAAACCCCCAGATAAAATCAACTGTTTCTCTGCCTCTGAACACACCGAGCTGTTAGCCACTGAAGCAGTGTTTTGATTTTACCTCTCTGCTTCTGGGCGGTAGCCTAGCTAGCCTATGTGATGTGTGTCTCKTTCCTAGTGCCCAAGGGTACAGGAGACAGTGGAGAAAGTGGAGCAAACAGACTCTGGTGTTTTGATTTACSGTTGTGGGTGACATGATCATATGATTGACCTCTCTTCTCTGATCTTCAAATRAAATCAAACTTTATTTGTCATGTGCACCGAATACAACAGTGAAATGCTTACTTARAAACCCATAACCAACAGTGAAYTTTTTAAGTAAAAAATAGGTATTAGGTAAACAATAGATAAGTAAAGAAATACAAAATAAATGGCGGGACACAACGCAAATAGTCCGGGTAGCCATCTTGCGAACTCTAAAACTCATTATGAGTCATCTCTCCTTCAAATAATGAGTGAAAGTGAAAAAGAAAGATAAAAAGACAGATAGAGACAGACAGAGAGAGAGAGAGGAGAAAAAGGGAGAAAAAGTGAAAAAGAGAAAGAGAGAAATAAAGAAAAGAACGTAGAAATAGAGAAAGCGAGTGGATGAAATAGCGATAATAGTGTGAGAAACTGACAGAGAGAATGAGTGAAATAGAGGGATAAAGGGGGAGATAAAATGTATGAAATAGATTGACAGAATGGGAGAAAGAGTGAGAGTAATTAAGAGATAGTCAAATCGAGAGAAAGTGATTGTCATGCATGACAGGGGGAGTTCATCATGGTGGGGGCAGACGGAGAGGAAATGAGAGTGTTTGGTGGGAGGAGATGCCGCTGAGGAGACAGTGATTGTTTCTAGCCCAGGCTCAAGGCCTAATAAATGAGAGATGAAAACTGTTGCTGGATCAATGAACCAGTGGCACATTGAGTTGCATAGTCAGACTGACAATTTACTGTGCTTTTCAACTTTAATGGAAAAAWATTCAATTAAGGAGACTCTCTTATTTTTTTCTTCCACTAAGAGCATAGTGAAAGAGAGAGACGGAGTGTAACATTTTAAATGGCCTCAGTGGTTTGGTTTTCTGACTAGTAAAAGCTCTGATGTATTTAAGAAAAATCTCCCATTCATTCCTCTCAAATATTCCATAGTAAGTTTAATCATTCCAATTCACCTCATACTCTGTGCCCTCTTAAAAGTCYGATTGTGAAAGTTCGGAATGGAATTTGAATGAGAGTGATTGAACGGCAAAAGTGAATATAACTGAAAATAGGACTGAAAAAGTGGAATACAAATCATATATTGGATGTGGACAATAACCAGGGATGAATGGTGTGCAGATTCTTGAGGAAGAAGAGGGTCCACAGAGGGTGGAGGCCAGGTAGCACTGCAAGTCAATGCATCTGGGATCTACAAGATAGCCATCTGAAAATGGTGAAATGAGATGCTTTAATTGTGTTAATTCATCTGTATTAAACAGTTAATTAACTGTTTAATTACTGTAACTGTTTGTTTTAAAGGACTATTGTAATACTGACCCTTGGCGGGCTACAATAGATCCTAATAAACAGTAAATTATAAACTGGTTTGGTTAGCTGTGCATGCCCTGAAGTACACCAAATCAACCTAGTGTGCCACCAAATCAAAGTAATCAATTACATCCCACATTCAAACACTATCTAGTCTGTAATGAACATTTTCTCGTCACTCTGATACCTCTCGTCTACATTAGCGCGGATTAAAGTCATGCTGCTCCTCTCTGCTCTCTCCTCGCCTGCCAATCAAACTGATAACTCAGGGACCCCCCCGGTGTAGATAATTACGGCGGAACAGGAAGGATCTTAAAACCGAAAGATTATTTCCAGCCATATGGAGAGTTGCGACTTTATCTGCACCGGTGAAAAATTAGTGGCACTTTAAAAACCACTGAATTATACAACTGGAATAATTAGGGGGATATCCGGGCGTCGGTGGAGAGAGAGGATATTTAATTTCCGTTGTGAGCAGTTAATTAACGGGGTGAGTCTTTTGTGTCGTGTGTGTGTTTGTGTGTGTGTGTGAGTGAGTGTGTGCGTGATGAGGGTAGTGGAGGGGATAGAGAGAGGAGGTCCCCACGAATTGGACCATTGTGAGGAGAAGGGCGGAAAGTCACTAGGGAAATTAGCTAAAACTGGCCAAGCATTTCTAACTGTGACTTTAATAATAGCATACTTCACAGTACTGTACAATATGAAAATCTCTGACTGATGAGAATGTTCAAGAGATTTAGTGTGAGTGACCTCTCTGAGTTAAGCACCATAGTCAAACACATCATAGTCATCATAGTATTTGACGAAATCTCAACGTCCTAAATGATCACAGATACAGTAGTCAGCATGGTCCTCTGCAGCTCAGTTGGTATTTTTTTTTTTATAACCAGTTAAGAACAAATTCTTATTTACAATGACGGCCTACCCCGGCCAAACCCGGACGACGCTGGGCCAATTGTGCGCCACCCTATGGGACTCCCAAGCATGTGATTCAGTCTGGATTCAAACCATGGACTGCAGTGTCACCTCCCACACTGAGATGCAGTGCCTTAGACCACTGCGCCACTCGGGAGCCCATTTTGAACCTAACTGTATATATTACCATAATAATCTCTGATGCCCAAGCATATCGTGCCCTGCTTTCACCGACCTATGTACTTAATAGACATGCAATCAAGGAATTATAGTAAAACTAAAAGACCATGGGTACATGCCAAGATAAAATAGTAGTGGATAACGGTCTGAATTCTATCATTTAGCGTGTGATGTAGCAGTGTGTATGTACTGTGTGTGCTTGTTTGTTTGTGTACAGTATGGGTCTGATGGGAAAGTCAGTCTGAGAGCCTAATATGACTCCCCATGTTCTCCCAGAAGAAGACTTAGCCCATCAGTGCAATGGGATCGGTGGAGGACACACAAACACACACCCACACACACATACACAATAATAAGCATCTCCATTCTATAGCCGTAGTGTTTCGACTAGGCCATTCTCTTACCCAACATGGGGTTTTTCTAGTCTGTGGAATCAGACTGCAGACAAAAGATCTCCAACCAGCTAGTACACAGCTGCTGCTCCAACATGAGGATATGCACACAAAGAGAAMAAAGGGAATCGATGAAGTGGCATTGAGTGGTGAGTGTGTTTGCCTGTTTGCCTTGGATAGGCTTTGGCCAGACTGGGACATCCAGCAAGGAGAAGATATTAAAAAACACACCGAGAGAGAGAGAGAGGTATTGAACTGTCCATGGTGCCTCCTTGACAACAACGTTCTCAGACAGAGATTCCACATTAAAAGAGGCCTTGTCCATTTCATCACTTAATCATGGTTGCGACTTGTATTTTCTCCCTTTTATTTTATGTCTTGGCACTTTACTGCATCACTTCATCCCTGCTTCACTTTTAAATTGAATCTCATCAACGAAAATATTAACTTTTTAAAAGCTCTGATGAGGGCCGAAAGGCTTTAAAGAGCGACTGCCCAGAAAAACCAACTAATCCCATTGAAAATCCCATTAAATAGGACCATTTCGGTCATAAAGTTTGGAACCTCAGTGCGTCACAACAAGTAAATGAAGGTTGGGTTTGGATTACAATTATGTAAACAAATCATACCCCCTTTTGTCAAGCTCCATGTGCACATCGCCCCTCCGCCCACTTTGCTTCCCTCCATTGAGGGAGTTCTATTACACTGGCCCGGGTTGAACCAGGCAATGGCCCATCATGTCATCGAGGGAAAGCGGGGAGGGAGGAGTGCCCTTCTCAAATCAATCTGTGCCGCTCGGTTATGTTGTCAACAAGGCAGCTAGGTGCATCATCCATAAAATAAATGTTTTACTTTTCAAACTAGTTTTCATTGGGAAGGCAGATAAAGTGTTCCTATCAAAAGCAATCACTTCTGCATGTGAAAACACACCTTCTCATTACTCCACGTGCTTGAATACGCCCCCTTTTGTTTGAGCCGACTTCGCCATCGGCCAGAGAGCGGCGCCCGGGAGGCAGCCTGGTTCCAAAACGAACGCAATCGCTTTTCACCAAACTCCTCCCACCGGGGTAACCTGGGCCAGATAAACGAATCCCCTCAGGGACTCCAGTGTTTCATCGCCCCCAACATGTTCAAAGGATCACAGCCGTTTGAGACTGAAAAGCCCTATATGGATTGACAAATTATGGTTTGCATGCCCTGCTGAAGGGCCCTATCATGCGGAATAGGTGGTCAGAGTTTGTTGGTCCCCAGTGGTGGTGGGGACCAATGCACTGAATATACAGGAAGCTAGATCATAGACTGCTGGTTAAACATCTGGTTATGTATATTTTGATTATCATTATCTTTGCTAGCTACCTCACTAGCTGGCTACCTCACTAGCTGGCTACCTCACTAGCTGGCTACCTCACTAGCTGGCTACCTCACTAGCTGGCTACCTCACTAGCTGGCTACCTCACTAGCTGGCTACCTCACTAGCTGGCTAACGTTTGCCTACCTCAATACAACTGTGATTTGGCTCGGAAGCATGACAACATTTCAAAATGTCATGATTGGTGATGTCGCCAGATTGACCTTGGATGCAACTCTGCTTATTTCTACAGATGGACTGTGATTGAGTGCGGGGAAAGAGCTGCGGGAAAGGTTCTGACGGATGGGTGTGTCTTGGTGGTGGCAAGGACACACCCACTCAAACCACACCCCCAATTTAAAAAAAAGGTGATATGAGCAAGAGCAGTGTGCGGGTTTGTCTTCTCTTTGAAGTTAAAGCATTTTCCCAACGCACCCGCAACGAGATAACGCAGATTTGCGGCTGATTTCTTTTGTATTTGAAATGTAATCTCACTACAAAGGCCGTTTTACAGCAGAGGTTTCACTCAGTAGTTAGACTACCGTCACTTATAATGATAATTAACAGAAGGGTAATGGGGCAGGCAGGCCACCGGGGGAGCTGTAGAGGCAGGGTCAGAAAAAATAAAGCACTAATATCAATGGTAACGAAGGAGAGGACCCCCCGAAAAAGCTGCTAATTACACTCGGCTAATTGAATACAAATCCCCAGCCCCAGATCAAGCAATCATTCTTCTCCAATATGGTACTAGCCAATCCCTGGCCGACGACAGTAGCCAGTCGATGCTAACCAAATTGGTAATACCCACCCACTTGTCTAAGAAGCTGTCCATCCATTACAGTTAAGAGCCATTCGTTCAAATGATAACAACCACCACCCACCCACTATAACAGTGGAATCTGATCTACCATAAACTGATTTGATGAATTCAGTAGAGGCCTTATTGGCACTCTGTTGTAACTGGCGACAAAGTGTGGTTGTTGGCAAGAAATCCATGTTAATATTCATCCTTTGGAACACTTTGCAAGTTGTCTGACAGTTTAGTATGCTGAATTGATTACCTTTGAAGTGTAGGCGAGGAGTAGACTTTGGGGATTTAGCTCAACTAAAAAACGAAATGGTACCCTAATCCTAATACATAGTCTCTGATGTTCCACCGACTCATTTGAAATGGACACACACGCACAAGCAAACACAAAGAGAGAGGGCATGTGATGCGCACACATGCATATGCACACGCGAGACCACGCACACACACACGATGCATACGCACGATCCACACACACTCAAAAAACACTCACGCACACACTTGCGGTCGGTGTGGTGTCAGGGAAAGAACCTCTCGCTCAACGTCAACAAAACAAAGGAGATGATCGTGGACTTCAGGAAACAGCAGAGGGAGCAGCCCCAACCTATCCACATCGACAGGACAGTAGTGGAGAAGGTGGAAAGTTTTAAGTTCCTCGGCMTACACATCACGGACAAACTGAAATGGTCCACCCACACAGACAGCGTGGTGAAGCAGGCGCAACAGTGCCTCGTCAACCTCAGGAGGCTGAAGAAATTTGGCATGTAACTAAAACACTCAGAAACTTTTACAGATGCACAATCGAGAGCATCCTGTCGGGCTGTATCGCCGCCTGGTACGGCAACTGCTCCGCCCACAACCGAAAGGCTCTCCAGAGGGTAGTGAGGTCTGCACAACGCATCACCGGGGGCAAACTACCTGCCCTCCAGGACACCTAAAGCACCCAATGTCACAGGAAGGCCAAAAAGATCATCAAGGATAACAACCACCCGAGCCACTGCCTGTTCACCCCGCTATCCAGAAGGCGAGGTCAGTACAGGTGCATCAAAGCTGGGTACCGAGAGACTGAAAAACAGCTTCTATCGCAAGGCCATCAGATTGTTAAACAGCCATCACTAACATTGAGTGGCTGCTGTCAACGTACAGACTAAAATCTCTGGCCACTTCAATAAATTTAATAAATGGATTTAATAAAGGTATCACTAGTCACTTTAAATAATGGCACGTTAATAATATCCATATCCAACATTTCTCATCTCATATGTATATACTGTATTCTGTACCATCTACTGTATCTTGCCTATGCCGCACGGCCATCGCTCATTCATATATTTATATGTACATATTCTTATTCATCCGTTTACATTTGTGTGTATAAGGTAGTTGTTGTGAATTTGTTAGATTGCTTGTTAGATATTACTGCACTGTCGGAACTAGAAGCACAGGCATTTCGCTTCACTCCCATTAACATCTGCATGTCTCCATATTAGATTTGATTTGTTCCAATTCATCCCAAAGGTGTTCGGGGTTGAGTTAAGGGCTCTTCCACACCGATCCACACCGATCTCGACAAACCATTTCTGTATGGACCTCGCTTTGTGCACGGGGGCATTGTCATGCTGAACAGGAAAGGGCCTTCCTCAAACTGTTGCCACAAAGTTGGAAGCACAGAATCGTCTAGAATGTCATTGTATGCTGTAGCGTTAAGATTTCCCTTCACTAGAACTAAGGGGCCTAGCCCAAACCATTATTCCTCCTCCACCAAACTTTACAGTTGGCACTATGCATTGGAGCAGGTCGCGTTCTCCTGGCATCCGCCAAACCCAGATTCATCCGTCGGACTGCCAGATGGTGAAGCGTGATTCATCACTCCAGAGAATGTGTTTCCACTGCTCCACAGTCCATGGCGGCGAGCTTTACACCACTCCAGCAGAGGCTTGGCATTACACATGGTGATCTTAGGCTTCTGTGTGGCTGCGGCGGCCATGGAAACACATTGCATGAAGCTCCCAACGAACAGTTATTGTGCTGACGTTGCTTCCAAAGGCAGTGTAGCAACTGGGGACAGACGCTTCAGCACTCGGCGGTCCCGTTCTGTGAGCTCGTGTGGCACACCACTTCACGTCTGAGCCGTTGCTGTTCCTAGACGTTTCCACTTCACAATAACAGCACTTACAGTTGGCCGGGACAGCTCTAGCAGGGCAGAAATTTGACGACCTGACTTGTTGGAAAGGTGGCATCCTATGACAGTGCCACGTTGAAAGTCACTGAGCTCTTCAGTAAGGCCATTCTACTGCTAATGTTTCCTATGGAGATTGCATGGCTGTGTGCTTGATTTTTTACACCTGTCAGCAATGTGTGGGGCTGAAATAGCCAAATCCACTAATTTGAAGGGATGTCCACATACTTTTGTATATATACTGTATTTCCAACTGAGTAAACTTCATCATCCCTTGCTGATAGACAGAACTTCAGTATGATTCATTGTTTGAGTGCCTGTTTGTACGACAGACAGACAGACTGACCCAGACCTTTTGCAGAGGTTAGTAGAAAGGGGACGCTAGCTTGATAAAGGGTCATGCCTGACTAAACAACAGCTATTATAGTGATTTGATGGAAATGTTGTTATCGTTAGACTGATTTACAGACAAATAATGCTATCATTTTGTCCAGTCACTTCAATTAGTCTTTTTGGGTCATGTTAAGCAGACTACGCTTCTCTGGTTTTGGATGGAAACGGAGAAGGAGAGAGGGAGAYTGAMGGGGAGGGAGGGAGGGAGGGAGGGAGGGAGGAAACAAAAACCTATCTGACCCTTTTTTTCTCTGAAATGGATTGTTTGCGTGGCTTATCTGTGCCCCTGCAAAAATAAAAATGCTTTTCATTTTTTTTCTTGTTGATATTGACCCTTCATCTTAGAGCCTGATAATACCAAAGATCTCTTCAACCTATTTCTCCCCCACAGAAAAAATAATGAGATATCTGGAACTGAAAGCATGTTGCATCAACGGGCGGCATTACCGAGCACAGACCAGCCCATGCTGTGAGTAAAGGGTAATTCTCTGCGCAACGCTAATTCTCTTCCCCAGAAGTTTCTTTCTAAGAGAGGGGGGGGGTCCCATCCGTTTCGCTGCACAGTTGCATGTTAACTCTACAAACGGTAATTTGTTGCCATTTCATTACCTGCAGAAAGAAAACATGAAACCAGAAGCATCGCTAATGACTACCCAGGGACATTCAGCACACTAACTGTCTCTGTTCTATCCTGGTTTAATTACAGTACAGAGACAGAGGCCATGTTTTACATCAACTAACCCAAACTGCACTGTACTGCACTGTACTGCACTGTACTGCACTGTACTGCATTGACCAATACAAATCCTCTTATTTCCAGGAAAATCCTCACTAGAGCTTACTTAGCTCTTTAGGAGGGGAACAAAAATCCACATCCCAATCAGAAATGATGCAATCACTTGTGTTTTGAAGTATACTGAACACAAATATAAACGCAACATGTAAAGTGTTGGTCCCATGTTCATGAAATAAAATAAAATATCTCAGAAATGTTCCATACGCTCAAAAAGCTGTTAGTGAACATGTCTCCTTTGTCAAGATAATCCATCAACCTGACAGGGGTGGCATGTCAAAAAGCTGATTAAACAGCATGATAATTACACAGGTGCACCTTGTGCTGGGGAAAACAAAAGGCCACTCTTAAATGTACATTTTTTGTCACACAACACAATGCCACAGACGTTTCAAGTTTTGAGCGAGCGTGAAATTGGCATGCTGACTGCAGGAATGTCCACCAGAACTGTTGCCAGAGAATTGAATGTTAATTTCTTTACCATACGCCGCCGCCGACGTCGTTTTAAAGAATTTGGCCAACCGGCCTCACAATACGTCCAACCGGTCTCACAACCACAGACTACATGTAACCACGCCAGCCCAGGAACTCCACATCTGGCTTCTTCACCTGCGGTATCGTCTGAGCCCTGCCACCCAGACAGCTGAAGAAACTGAGTATTCTGTCTGTAATAAAGCCCTTTTGTGGGGAAAAATTCCTTCTGATTGGCTGGGCCTGCTCTTGCCAAGTCATGTGAAATCCATAGATTAGGGCCTAATGAATGTATTTCAGTTGACTGATTTCCTCATATGAACTGTAACTCAGTAAAATCATTGAAATTGTTGCATGTTGCGTTTATATTTTCAGAATAGTTTTTCATCTTTATTTGTTTGTATATGGGTTTTTTCTATGTCGCTCAGTTGAATGCAGATGCTCTTTCTAGCAGTAGGGCTCTAGGGCAATAGGGAGAGGGGGACTGGGATCTTCTAGCTCTCGGATGTAGATCCTACGTAGATCTTACGGATGTTTTTGCTTTCCGTCAGTCTCCCGTGGTCTGACTGGAAGTCAGGGATAACAAAACCAATGCCAGGCCCGGATACTACAGCCCCTCGATTCTCCCGTTCCTCCCCAACCTCATCCTGGAACACGAGACTATTACTTCCACTCTCAACCCCTCACCCTGAACTAACCCAGTTCCACTTCAATTCTAGTCCACCACAGCCAACACAACTCAACCCCGAGCCAGTACATTCTAAACTCCCTCCCTCCCTCCCTCCCTCCCTCCCTCCCTCCCTCCCTCCCTCCCTCCCTCCCTCCCTCCCTCCCTCCCTCCCTCCCTCCCTCCCTCCCTCCCTCCCTCCCTCCCTCCCTCCCTCCCTCCCTACAACCCTGTTTCCCCTTTCCACTCACCCACAGCAGCATCCTTTACCTCTACAACCCCCAGGCTAAACTGTCCCCCACAACCCGGTGATCAGAAGGCAAAGGGTCAAAGTTCTTATTTTTCTGTTATCAGTGTCCAAATTGAAGTTTGTATATAGTTACAATACAACATCTTACTTGTACACAGTAAGATCCCCCACCAATGCAAAAAACAAATAAGACATAATATTAGAAGGATGGGATGGAAGTTGGAAGAGGACAAGGGCTGGCCACTGTACCCCAGGATGAGAGCCCAGGTCTGGGCTAAGAACTGGTTCAACAGCCCATGGAGGAAGGAAAATCAATGTGTATATCTCATTGACTTTTCCACAGGGGGATCAAGTTGCAGTGGTGTGTTGTTGTTAATGTTCCTAGTCATTACGTAAGACCTATTTCCCCACAGCTGTGGATGAAGAGAGGAAGCGAGAGGAGGGGAAAAGGGGGAGAAAGGAAGAGAGGGGCTGGACTCCAAACCTGGTTTCATCAGATACCTGATCCTACTGTATGATCATGACTGAGTTACCATAGTGATGGCAAGGTTTCCTCAGGCGGTCCCCACTGACCGTGACACACAGACAACGACACTATAGATGAATCTTGATCAGTTCAGATACTGTAACTAGAAAAATGCCGTTCTTTGAGAATCCAGAGAGGCGTGGGCAGCCACGGCCACTGCTATAGTAAATAGTTGTTAGTAGATTACTGTCAGTCAATGGGACTGATTGGGCACAAAAACCCAGGTTCATACAGTATGTACCAGAGGTAAACTAGTAGCAGTTCCAATTCCCCTGAAAACTTTAGATCTGAAAAGAAAAGCTCACATACAAGGTATGCATGTGGGCAAAAACACATCTGTGCGAACATACACAAGTGCACGCACACCACGTACGCCACGCACTACGTGGCAGATACTGGGTACCCATGCCTCAGTATCACTGACTTCTATTACGATCCACCAACACAATGGCTGTGAAAGTCTCTGCCCTCACTTACACACATTACCAACCAGATATTACCATTACTCAAGTCTGCGTTGGGCCAGATCCTGATTTACAGCCTAACATCACGGGAGAGCAAGACTATGGATAGTGCCAGCCCCAGCTCCATCTCCAGCCCCATAGATAGCCCTAGCCCCAGCTCCATCTCCAGCCCCATAGATATCCCTAGCCCCATAGATAGCCATAGCCCCATAGATAGCCCCAGCCCATAGCCAGCCCCAGACCCATAGATAGCCCTAGCCCCATAGATAGCCACACAGCCAGCCCCAGACCCATAGATAGTCCTAGCCCCATAGGCCAAGCCCTAGCCCCATAGATATCCCCTAGCCCCATAGATAGCCCCAGCCCATAGCCAGCCAGATCCATAGATAGCCCTAGCCCATAGCCAGCCCCAGCCATAGCCAGCCCCAGACCCATAGATAGCCCTAGCCCCATAGATAGCCCTAGCCCCATAGATAGCCCTAGCCCCATAGATAGCCCCAGCCCCATAGCCAGCCCCAGACCCATAGATAGCCCTAGCCCCATAGATAGCCCCGCCCATAGCCAGCCCCAGACACATAGATAGCCCCAGACCCATAGATAGCCCTAGCCTCATAGATATCCCCAGCCCATAGCCAGCCCCAGACCCATAGATAGCCCCAGCCCATAGCCAGCCACAGACCCATAGATAGCCCAGCCCATAGCCAGCCCCAGACCCATAGATAGCCCTAGCACCCCATAGATAGCCCCAGCCCCATAAGCCAGCCCCAGACCCATAGATAGTCCCTCAGCCCCATAGATAGCCACACCCCATAGCCAGCCCCAGCCCATAGCCAGCCCCAGACCCATAGATAGCCCTAGCCCTATAGCCAGCCCCAGCTCCATCTCCAGCCCCATAGATAGCCCCAGCCCATAGCCAGCCTCATAGCCAGCCCCATCCCAGCGCTAACCCTATAGCCAGCCCCAGCGCAAGCCCCAGCTCTATAGCCAGCCTCAGCCGTCAACTTACCAGGCCTGATGGACAGGAGACATACGTGTGTATGGCGTCTGGCCATGAAGATCATTAAAAAGGAAATGGTCCCGGTCCCTAGTAAGTCATGAAGTCAAGTGTTTTTTTCCCCTCTCTGTTTTCGGTATACCGAGTATCCCAACGGTCAATACTTTGTTCTGACTTCCCTTGTGTTACGACTGTAAACTGTGGTTAGCACACTACGTTTGGTGCAGGTTTGTGTCTCTCCCAAGGAGAGCGAGAGATGCTTTGAAACAGTCAAAGACTGAGGGGAAACTATCTCAAGTCTATGTTTTATTTATAGTATGTGCCCAGAACTCTTTATTTTCTTCACTTTAAAATCGCATTAAAAGTGAACTCCATGAGAGCGGATTCAAACCTCCCGGTCCGTGTTAATACCGGATAGTGTATGGAGATATACATTAGCTTGGCCTGGGGTGAAGTACTTTAACTGTGAGGTGTCATCTCCTTCTCCCCCATGTCATCCTTGGTGAGAGATTACAGTAGCAGTGTGTGTGTGTGTGTGTGTCTGTGTCTGAGTGTGTGTCTGTGTGTGTGTGGACGTGTACGTGCGTGTGTGCGTGCGTGTGTATATGTGTGTTTTGTGTGATTGCAGTAGCGCTAGCTGGCAGATGTTAGCCCTTCCAACACTCTGAAACATCATTAGCACATTAGTGGCTGCAGGGGCCGTGAAGGTTAAGTGGGTTTTCTTTAGTGTGTGTGCGTGTGTGTGTTTGAGTGTGTGTTTGTGTGTGTGTGTGTGTATACTTATGTTTGAATATTGCCTGTGTGTGTGTCGGCAGAGAAGGGCTGGTATTAATATTTTGTTTACCCTTCTGGGCATGTCATAAACCAGAGATAATTTAGTAGAAGAATACGATGAAGGTGATGATGATGGTGGTGGTTGAGAGTGAGCAGCAGTTGGACAATGGCCCTGTTTTCATTTGCCTAATGGCTGTGCAGGGTGTCGTTTCTCTGCCTCTATCTGCAGTAAATCACCAGCCCAGTCTTCATCTGCTGGCATCTATAAAAGGGTTTAGGATTTGTGATAACTGATAAAGACCAGGCCAATGAAAGATAACCGTCATCAAACAATTACTGACCCTGATTGGCCTGTCTGCCCTCATTCAAAATGGCCACCACAAAGACAGATGGAAAGTCCTGTCTCTACCACTCTGATCTCGCTCTCTCTTTCTCTTGTTCTCTCTCTGTAGTTCTCTCTAATTTACTCTCTCTCTTCTCTCCTCTCCTCCTGTCTGTGTGTGATTTGGGCAGCAGCAGATTAATAAAGTCCACATCGACCTCCTGGCCCTGATGCTTATTAAAGGAGCTGAGATGTGAGACGGGAGTTGTCGCCCCGAGGAAAGCCTCCGCTGACAGCTGCATTTAAGCTACCCCTCTTCATTTATGATACACAAGAAGAGAGAGAGAGAGAGAGAGAGAGAGAGAGAGAGAGAGAGAGAGAGAGAGAGAGAGAGAGAGAGAGAGAGAGGAGAGAGAGAGAGAGAGAGAGAGAGAGAGAGAGAGTGAGAGAAGAGAGAGAGAGAGAGAGAGAGAGAGAGAGAGAGAGAGAGAGAGAGAGAGAGAGAGAGAGAGAGAGAGAGAGAGAGAGAGAGAGAGAGAGAGAGAGAGAGAGAGAGAGAGAGAGAGAGAGAGAGAGAGAGGAGAGAGAGAGAGAGATGCCAGGAAGGCTGCATATGTAAGGGTCAGAACTTATACTTAGCGTTCCACTGCTTGGGAGGGGAGGAGTCCCAGGACCAGTTCTGCTATGTCAAAGAATCAGATGACAATTCAGACACACGGATTGAGCATATTATTGCAGGAGGTGGACACAGTATCTACACAGTCTGTGCTGACTGGTGATCACACATGCCTCCGGTACATCTCTATCTCAAAACTATCCTCTGTTTATAGTTCTAGCTAAAATATTTGCTTTGCCTGTACTCTGATGAAGACAGCTTGTCTGTCGAAACGTTGGTTATTCAATTATTGCCATCTGAGCTCCGAGAGTTGTGAGCTCTCCTTTCATTCTTCTTTGACTATAGCCAACATACAGATGGACCCATTCCATTGTTTATAAGTGGAGAGTCTTCTTGACTATCTTCCTTCTGATCCTCCGATCTCTCTCTTATTCCTTAATTCTTCCCTCTCTCACTCGTTGCTGACAAGGACAGAAGCATCGCCCTCATCTTCTGTTCCTCCTTCTCTCCTCCTCCTTTTTCAGAGCCCATGAATTCCTTGTCTGTAAATAGATTCACATCTGCACTACACACTGATCAGAACAGGCAAGGCACAAGAAGCTTGTCATTAGACAAAGTCTGCTAGTACCCCCACGGCCCCCTCTATGCAGAGTGTGTGAAAAATAACAACTGTACAACAGGCGATGCCAGAGATGTGTATGTTGAAAAAAGTAAACTGATTTTTTTTGTGTACACACACACACACACACACACACACACACACACACAACACACACCACACCACACACACACACACACCACAACCCCCACACACACACACACCACACACCACACACCACACACACACACACACACACACACACAAAGCGCCAAATGATAGTGATCAGAGGAGAGCACCCGGGGAGTTTGCTAACGGAAGTCAAGATAGCTATAGCAACAAGCCCCTTCGTTCACCATTCCTTCCACCAAACCCCATTCTAAAGAGGGATGGAATCTCTCTCTCTCTCTCTCCTTAATCACACTCTTTCATTCCCATTCCCAAATGATTACCATTCCCAAAAATCCTCTCCTGTTCCCCTGGAAAATGATAGCTGGTCCATTAAAGATTTAGGCCAAATGTGCCTGAAATAGTCTGTGCCACATGGCAGGCAGGGGGAGAGTGAGAAGGCCACGGGTTCATCTGCCTGGTCTGCCAATGGCCCTGTTGTCATATTTAGGGAGTGCTTTGAATAATGGAAACACTCTAGGAGGGCAGGGGGAAAACACATGCAGTACATCTTAAGACTGATGAGATTTTGACAAAATGGGGGTGGTGGGGACATGCAAGCATTTATTTAAGGGAGAGAGGGTGGAGCGGAACGGGATGAAAAAGGTAGGGAGAGATGGAGGATGGAACACGATGGGAAACAAGTGTGAAAGAGAGAGCAGGAGTGAGAAAGATGGGAGGGCGAGAGACAGATGTGGGATCTTAATTTGGGCCAGTTGGCTACAGCAGGAAAGCAGTCCTGCAGCAACAGGAAATGTGAATTAGTATGTGGATTGTAATTCATAGACATTTTTGTAGGGGTCGGTGCGTTTTTTTTGTAAGGGAAAATGAAGTCTGAAATTTCTAAGTGAAAATTACAAATTTCAAAAGCCTATAAACCTCAAAAACAAGACACATTTTACATGTACTACATTGCAGGAAGGTTCTCCTGTAACAGGGTGATCAAATTAAGATCCTACATATGTGTACAGAACAAGGCACCTAGGTAAGGCTCTAAAAATACTGATCTTGCTCATACTGCACTTGTAGACACACCGACCCACACGCAGTCCTTGAGCAGCGAGCCCCAACAAAGTCAGACCACTTTAGGCTGTTAAGGAGTAGCAAAAAATGAACAGTTTTCTCTCCTAAGAGGCAGGTAAGTGCAGCACACCCACCAAGTGGCATATATCCTCTCCTCAGGCTGGGTGAAAATGGCTCAATGTGTACGTCACAGGAGGTTGGTGGCACCTTAATTGGGGAGAACAGGCTTGTGGTAATGACTGGACCGGAATCAGTGGAATGGTATCAAATACAAATACATCCAACACATGCTTTCTCCCCTCAGCAGTCTCCACTGGTGTACATGTGTCATAAGTGTTTCATAATCTAATCCAAGAAGTGATGGAGAAAATGTTTAGTCACAGGCCAAATTGTGCTTTATCTGACCAAGCTAAGGCAATTTCGACCAAATTTACTCAAAACGCTGATCATACAAAATAGAGGTTTAGATTTCGGCTCTGAATGAAAAGGTGACATTTGGCACTGATTGTGGTCGGGGGACTGAATGTTCCAGGTTAGCCATAGGGACGCACACAGTACACAAGGAGACAGTGACAAGGATATCAAACCAAATCAAATAAACGTTTATATCATACACTGCCGTTGAGAAACAATGGGAAAATAATTTGGCTTTGGAAGTTGATAAACTTGTAACCCCACTTTTGAGAAAATAGCCCTTGAATGCTTTGGAGAGCTATTCTTTGTCTACACCTATTCAGCATCGTTCACACCCTCTTAAGCCTTAGCCCCACCCATCTCTTTACAATAAGGAAAAACTCCAGGTAAAAATACACTTGATCTAGTCCTTGGCCTATATCCTAATCTGACTTTGAAAGTGTCCAGATAAAAATATTGTATAAATACTTTATTATTATTAGATGATGCTTACCCAGACAATTGTCTAAATTGATGGGTCATGTGAAGGAAATGCTATAACCCCCTCCCAGTCACATCTAGCTAAGTGGATGGGTCACTATTGTCTCGACATGTTATAGACATGTTCATGAAATAGAATAGATGGCCGTAATCATCCCCAGACACACCTGGCTAACTTGATGGGTCATGTAATCATTCTCTTGCGAAAAGTGGAGTCTTTTGTTTAGACATGTAGCTAACTAGCTAAACAACGAACCATAATCACAAGCAATAGCTACAGTACAGACGTATTGTCTTAGCTAGCCACTATGGATGAAATGCTGGAGTATGAATCTGCAGGTAGCTAAAGCTAACCAACTAGGCTATAACTAGCAATGCAAATGGATTCCTGAGATACAAATAATATTACTACACAGATCATACATGTAACGTTAGCTAGCAAGTCAGAAAACTAATGTTCGCTAGCTAGCAAACAGTACGCTTTAACTTGCAATGAAAACAACTTTCTGCCAAAATTAGAAACGTATAATATCTGAAAATGTAGCTAGACTCTTACCCGTAAACATGGATGAATGTTTCACGGCAGCATGTCTTTTCTGTTTGGTTTGTAGCTAGCTACAGATTGTTTGGTCCGTTGTTGTTTCAAGTCACTACGGTTCACACTGACCTGCAGAAAAGTAGCCCATCGCAACTTTTTCCCAGTGATCTTTGTCAATAGCGCCTGATCAATTTTGGGCAGCAATGTTGTTGAGAGCTATAGCAACACTTTTGTAGATCTCTATGCCTGAATTGTTATATATTTTAAAAAGCCGCGGTAGCATGGGTTATCTACACATACTGAGCAGCTCATGTTATAGACAGAAGCGTGATACATGGCAGATCAATCCAAACTAATTTCTCGCCATTATCTCAGCCAATCCTGGCTAGCGAGAAGGTCCTGTCTTTTTTCCGTCTCTAAACCAACTAGGCTCGTAATTTAACAATTGGCATACACATTTGTTATTAAGGCACATGAAAGTTCACATGTTCCAGTAGACATTTTGATAAATAAAAAACGTTCAAATGCCTCTCCTCTGAAGTAGTGATGTGCGACATACTGTATGCCTAGCTTCTTGAATCGGGTCACAAATGAGGTGGTATACACTTTGTTGCCATCCACGGTTTTTGGTTTGGGTATGTTCTAATTGTCACTGTAGGAAAAACATTCTCCATGCACTTCCTGATTAACCCAAAGACAGTCGGTGTATTCGGCGATATTATTCCCAGAGGCAGCCGGKGGCCCAGAACAAATCCTAACAGTTCTGTAGCATGGATTCCGATTGGTCAGAGAAGCATTGAACAGGCCTTACCACGGGTGCCTCCTGTTTTAATTTCTGCCTATAGGCGGGGAGGAGCATAATGGAGGTGTGGTCTGATTTGCCAAAGGGGGGGCTTTGTATCCGTCTTGGAATGGAGAATAACAATGGTCCAATGTAATTCTGGGCCAAGAGATGTGTTGATGGAATTTCAGGAGAATTCTCCTTAAATGCCCTTTGTGAAAGTCCCCAGCTTCAACAAATGCGGCCTCGTGATATGCTGTTTCCAGTTTGTTCAAGGTCCTGTGTAATTCTTTAGAGTACCAGTGTGGTGTCGGCTTGTGGGGGATGTAGACAGCCGTGATTCAAACATCTGTGAATTCTCTCCGGAGATAATGGGGTAGGCATTTGATCGTGAGGAATTCCAGGGTCAGAAACTCTTATGGGTTTGTACATTCCTACAACCACACCATAAGTTGTTGATCATGAAACATACTCCTTCGCCTTTGTATTTTACGCAAAGTAAATTGWCCCTGATGTGCGGAAAATCCTGCAGGCTGAATAGCCTGATCAGGCACCTCCCCTGACATCCATGTCTCTGTAAGGCAGATTACGTTACAGCCTCTCCTATCTCTCTGGTAGGAAATCCGCGCTCTGAGCACAGAAAGTTTATTGTCCAGAGACTGTACATTAGCAAGTAATATACTATGAAGAGGAGAGTGGTTACCCGTTTCCTTCACTGGACTGGTACCCCAGCTCGTCTTTCCCTTCTCCAGTGGCATCTTTTTGGAAAAAGGGCTCACGTGATGAATGGAACTGCTTCGGGTAACCCAGACAAAGGATCCAGCTCCGGAAAGTCAAATTTGTGGTGAGTAATCTCCGATCTGATTTACAAAAGTGCTTTTCGGTCATAGGAAATACTACTAGAAACTTTCTGATCAAATAAAGTAAAAAATAACACTAAAATAGTTGGTTGGGAGCTAGCAACAGGGCGACCATCCCCATCTTGTCATCTTCATACAGTATATAGGATCAGCAGCATGKAGGCCAGCAGATTGAAATGGTAAAAATATCCTTATCTAACAGAGACACATACCGCCTATTACAAAAGAACGATACAATATCAAATGGTTCAAGAAATAACCATTATTTTGATGCATCAACATGGCATCATTGCTATGCATCAGTTTTTGCATACAGGTATTAGTGAAACGATTATTTCAGCTATGAAGCAACATGACATGGATCACCACACAAACTAACACACACAGCTTGTTTTCTCACAATGTTAACCCACCTTGGTACACCTTCTACAGTGCGTGTGATTCTCTAAATCATTCGTATGCGTATCAAATCTGATTGTATTTCTTACAGCGCGCAACGGAGGCAAGCCGGGGATCATTGCAATTTGCATCGGTCCCCAATCAGGCGTGCAATTCAGGCATCCCATGTGCCTATAAACAATATAAACATGCTCCACTCTTCTCTTTTTTTCTGTCGTTTTTTTCTGTAATCCATGCAAATCTTGTTAAGAAAGTTGAGTCCGATTGTTTTGGGGGAGGATGATGATAAATAGAACACTGTCTTTGCGGCTTTACATTTGTAAGCCTACATCAGGAAGATGCTCGGGAATAACGTTGGCTCTTTAGATCAGTGATAGTGTCACGTGTTTATAGACTGATTTTAAGAGACGATGCACATAGAAGTTAAAACGGCAGCTATTTCTTATGTGTACACATCCTAGTTACTGGGATGAACAATATCGCTGCTGTTTTGGATGGATTAGCATGGAATAGTTGTATGAAGTTCTTGGTATATGCTTATGATATCAATTTGAGAATATGAACTCACAATAAGGCGTTCATTTACTCAACCAGGGACAAACCAAGGCCCTCTAACTTTATACAACTGACCACAGAGCGGATATCCCTGTAGCRCTTATAAACCCATATGTTTAGTCTATATGAACATGAATAGCCTCTTTGATTATGACACTGACCCTGAGGTTGACCGTGACAAAGGAGGTCAAGGGTTGCAGTGACTCAGCCCTGACTACTGTTCAACCYGGAACAACACTCCTTTTACAGATTCTGTTCCGTTCTGTTCTCCCCCTTCCTTCAATAATTATCTTCATTCAGGGCTGAACCCTTCTGGATGGTCGGCCACTTTGTCGGTTATTGATTACAGCGCTGACGGGACCGTTGCCGAGCGGGTGCGGGGAGCCGACGTGATTGGAGGGGAAAAAGAACAGACGAGAAAAAGCTGCATTGTCATGGGAGAGGGTTGTTAGGAACAGCAAACAAGGCCTGGCTACACTACGATACCAGCCCTGCTTGTGAGTACTCTGTGGTATCTACCGTAGCTCTAACAACAAATATAATCCTTATGGATTCCACTGTCAACAAACAAACAAATCCCACATTCAAAGTAAGATATCCATAAAAGCGGGAATTTCATTGTAATATCTCAATTTAGCGTTGAACWCTCATGTCTATTTTCTCTATTTAAGTAGATGTGGTTTCACTCTCTTTCTGTTTCAAGACATTGTCAACGTGGGGTATGAAGAGATGTTCAGTAGAGCAGTTTGGGACATGGAGCTGTCCCAGTGTGGTCCAAGTCCCAGTAATGTCTTTGCTGATTCAAGGGAGTGACTTCAACCAGAGACGAGTACTGAGGAGAACAAGGTTCGCTTCAGAGCCAGAGTGAGATGCTAACCGCGGGTCAGTAACCATGATAACTTTCCTTTGTTTGTCTCGTCCCTGTCTGTACTACATCGCCTATAATACTCCATTGTCTCCCATCTCTCCAGGGGTATGGCGCGATTTTAGGCCCTGTTACCTCCTCACCTAGCCTAACCTAGCGTCCCTGTTGCCTACACATCTTACCACTCCTGATTGACAATGGTCACAGAGTGGGACTTGACAGAGAGAAGCCATTAAGAAAGGGTTCAGAAAGGGTCTCATTCAACCAGCACCGTTGGACTTCTGAACTCAACAAAGACCGTGTGTGTCTATGATGTTTCAACGCTTTTATGTCGTCAAACTAGGTAGGCCTATGTCACAAAGAAACACACAAAGACGCACGCACGCACGCACACACACACTTGTCTTCTATATATTAAGGATTGATTGTTTTCTATATTATGGGTATGTGAGACAAGGGAGCCGTACCTGTCCATAGTTGTTTATTAGGAAAGGGAATTGTACTAATTGTCTCATGAATCAAACAACAATTGTGTCTGTCATAGTCTGTTGCCACTACTATTACCGCTTAACCTTGTTGCATTCCCCCTTCCTTCTTCCCTCTTCAAAAGGACCACAATGGAAATAAGCTTTCAAGCTGTATTGTGTTATCCTTGATGATTTTCTTAAATTGTATGTGGAGGCGTCACCGGCTGGAACGCCCTTATGTATGTATTTAAAACATTTTTTAATAAAGTCAATCAATCACTTACTCACACACACACTTCACACACACTTACACACACACACACACACACACAACACAACACACACACACACACACACACACACCACACACACACACACACACACACACACACAGTACATGCCTACACAGTACATGCCTACACACTTGTTCCGTTTCGTCTATCCCTTTATTAGGTGTGACGTTAAAAAAAAAACATTTTACTAAGGATCAACAAACAGGTTCTATGAAGATCTCTCTACCCTTCCTGCTGATTGAACAATTACCACACTTTAATATGTCAAATGTAACCTTTATGATTTCTCCCATTCACTTTAAAGATGTTGACCTAGACTGCGTCTGGAAGTTGATACTATACTATTCTTTCTAACATGACAAGTACGATTACCTGAACAAGTTCTTCTCACTCGTATCTARTCTCTTCTTGCTTTTGTTTSTTTSTTTCTTTTTTCTTTTTTTCATTATTATTATTGCTATTTCTTATTTAAAATACTATTAGTCTGTTTTATAAAAATAACAAAATGTGTGCAGATGTGTATTTTCTACTTATAGGCCATAAACATAGTATATTCACTGTCTCATTTATGACATAAAGACATTCACTGTTTTCTTAACCATGATACAATTGTATGCAACCCACTGTATATTAATAGTATTTAAAAAAAAAAAAAAWMTATCCAAAAATCCATGGGATGGAAAGGAGAGTGGGATTGGGGTAGGTGGGGAGGGGGTTTGGAGCTGTGCTTTGTAGAATAAATATAATTATATAAAAAAAAAACAATGCTGCAATTGTACATTTTAAATATGTAAAACTAATATATATACAAACAATAACTTACTGAGGATTACTAGTGTACTAATTCACTATCCTATTCTGCTCTAGTTCTGGGCAGAGTATGGAGTACAGAGTTGAGCAATGTTTCTCCTTGACTGACCAGATCCCCCATGTTAGAACAGGACTGGGCCAAGAATCAAACCAGCTCATAAGAACACCAGCCAACTCTCTAACTTGCTGCTTGCCACTCTCACTGCTGCTGTCTCTCCCACCCACAACCACTCCAAACTACATTATACACAACTACACCAGAGAGATGGGAGAGAGGGAGAGGGGATACAGAGAGAGAGAGAGAGAGAGAGAGAGAGAGAACAAAATAAAGTATGTGTCCGTGCATCTCTGTGCGTGCACTTGTGAGTGAATGTGTTGAAAGCGAACACAGAAAGAAAAGTGTTTGATACAGAGTCAGAGAAAGCATACCGTATGTCTCTGTGTYTGCGTGCGTGTGTCCCTAAGAGAGACAGAGACACAGAGGGTGAGAGAGTAGAGCCAGGTCTTTAAACATGAGAGCTGGGTGTAGTCAGTCAATAGCTACTGTAGACTAGGACCTTGGCACTACATCCTGGCCCAGTCAAGGGGTGTCTACAAGGTTTCCTGGCACCGGTGCTGGCCAACCACCACCACAACGGAAGGAAGGAATGCTGGGTAAAGGATGGAATGGTGGGTAAACACATGGAATGCTGGGTAAAGCGGTCTAATTCAGAATCAATTACATTCATTGGAAGTTACATTCACATTCTGTACTTCTTTGTGGCCTTCAATACAGTAAAGAAAATACAATGTGGATGTGAGACTACCACACAGTCATTTCTATTACATGCAAGACAAATTACACACACACACACACACACACACACACACACACACA
>NC_036876.1:14885728-14933635 GCF_002910315.2 Salvelinus sp. IW2-2015
ACACACACACACACACACACACACACACACACACACACACACAAAAAAAAATCACGTTTGTAGTTTCAACCATATTTTCACATACTCAATTTAGAGTTCACATGTTAACACCATCTGCTCACATGTGAGGAGAATAAGAAAATTCACCTCACATGTGAATTGCAATTTCACATGTGAAATCAATCACGTGAAAATCTAATTTGCCGTTTCACATGTAAGACATTTTTTTGTAAATAAAGTAAATGTAAACAAACACTGTAACCTAAAAACATGGGTAAAACTATAATTTTGATATCATGGCTGGTCAGTCCTTGCATCCATGGCATAGTTGTCTCGTCTACTTCCACTTCCCCACTCCGGTGCTCGACGTCACCGGTCTATTAACCACTGATCCTGGCAACCCATCATTACACACACCTGGCAACCCATCATTACACACACCTGGCAACCCATCATTACACACACCTGGCAACCCATCATTACACACACCTGGCAACCATGAGAGGAGGATCCTCTACCATGAGTTGACTCAGCGAGCCAGCATTTCAGTCCATTCAGCAGTCCGCCCAGGTCAGCAATGCCCTCCCGCACAAATATGACTGGACTCCATCCAAGTGCCATGTCCAGTGCTCCCTCTATTTCACTTATCAGATAGGAGCCCCCACCACAAGAGGTCCAAGGTTACTACGGTTATTTCCCTGCTGACCGGGCGGGTGTTGGAGTGGGACAAAGCCGTCTGGGGGAGAGGAGAAGAGGAGCTGGGTTCCTATGAGAGGTTCATGGCCCTGTTCAGAGGAGTCTTCGATCATCAACCGGAGGGCAGAGAGGGGGGTGAGCGCCTACTCCAACTACGACAGGATGGCCAGCCCGCTGCGGAGTATGCCCTCATCTTCTGTCCTTACTCAGAAGAGGATTGCGCGAAGAGGTCCAGACAGGGTTGGCATGCCGAGACGACACCCTCATTGCGATGGCCATCCGTCCAGATTACCTTCTTCAGGAGTGTCGGTACGCCATCACCCTTCTTTGTTTTAATTGTTTTTATTGAACCTTTATTTAACTAGGCAAGTCAGTTAAAAACAAATTCTTATTTACAATGACGGCCTACACCGGCCAAAGCTGGACCACACTGGGCCAATTGTGCATCGCCCTATAGGACTGCCAATCACGGCCAGTTGTGATACAGCCTGGATTCGAACCAGGGTGTCTGTAGTGACACGTCTAGTACTGAGATGCAGTGCCTTAGACCGCTGCYCAACTCGTTGACCATTCTGATTCAGAACCTGAACTATGGAGGCCGGGGCCACACGCCTCCCCGAGGCTGAGACGGCCCCGTGATCATCCGTCTCCTGGGGTAGGCGTGAGTATTCCATTTTAGTACCGATTTCACTAACTTGTTTCTACAGCTATAGTGGATTCTGGTGCCGCAGGGAATTTTAATGACCAGGCCCTTGCTTCATCCCTTAACCTCATACCCGCTCTCCTCTCTGTTTCCGGTTCAAGCGCTGGATCATCGAACACTAGGATCTGGGACAATCACATACATCACAGCACCACTCACCATCACCGTGGGATCCCTGCACCAAGAAAGCCTTGCCTTCCTCATCAAGGCACCCGTACACACATTCATCCTCAGCCTCCTGAGGCGCAAACGCTACGACCCCACCATCTCCTGGTTGAGGATGGAGATTACTGCCTGGACACCCGGATGTCGGAAGACCTGCTTTCCCTTACCCTGTGGTTCCACGTTGTTTGAGAGTCCTGTTGTTGAGAGTCCCTCCAGGCCGACATTCTGAGGTTTACCAGGATCTCCGGGAGGTTTCCTCCAGGACCSGCGCTACCTGTCTCCCTCCTCATTGCCCCTGGGACTGTGCCATCGGCCTGCTTACAGACTCTACGCCGCCGCGTTTACCCCCTGTTGGTGGCTGAAACCAAGGCTACGGAGGAGTACATCTAGGAGGCTCTCCAACAGGGTTTCATCCGCACATCCACCTCCCCTGCMTCGGCAGGCTTGTACTTCGTGGCCAAGAAGGAGGGTGGTCTACGTTCTTGCATCGACTACAGAGGTCTCAATTTCATCACCACCAAGTACCGAACGCCTACAATCTGATCCGCATCCGGGAGGGAGATGACTGGAAGACGGCCTTCAGCAAGATGTCTGGGCACTACGAGTACTTGGTGATGCCCTATGGATTAGCCAATGCTGCGTCGGTGTTCCATGCATCCGTGAATGAAGTGTTCCGGGACATGCTTGGGCATCAGGTGGTGGTGTATATCAATGACATCCTGACCTACTCGGCCACCTTGGAGGATCAAATCGTCCGGGTAGTCCTGGAATGCCTCCTGGAGAACCACCTGTACCTAAACGCAGAGAAGTGCCAGTTCCACCAGGCCGCTGTCTCTTTCCTAGGATACCGGATCAGCCCACAGGGAGTGGTTATGGATGAAAGGAAGGTCGAGGCAGTCAGGTCATGGCCAGTCCCAACCACCATAAAGAGACTACAATGGTTTTTGGTGTTTGCCAACTTCTACCGCCACTTTAATAAGAACTTCAGCTCCATCGCCTCTCCTCACGAGTGGCCCCTGTAAGTTGGTGTGGAGCCGATGAGGCCTTCCGCCTACTGAAGGGCCGTTTCACTGCCGCCCGATGCTGAAACACCCAGATCCTACGCTGCCCTTCGTGGTGTAGGTGGACGCTTCAGAAGTGGGCATGGGGGCTGTCCTGTCACAACGCCAAGGTAAACCACAAAAATATTATCCATGTGCATATTACTATAATATTACTCTCCTACTTATCCATATTACTCTTCTGCAGAGAGGAACTATGACGTTGGCGTCCGGGAGCTCCTGGCGGTGAAGTTGGCACTAGAGGAGTGGGGACACTGGCTAGAGGGTGCCAAGGACCCATTTCTCATCCTCACCGACTATCGGAACATGGAGTACATACGGACAGCGAGGCGGCTGAACCCGCGCCAAGGAAAGTGGGCCCTTTTCGTCATTAGATTCAACTTCACTCTGTCATACTGCCCAGGTCCAAAGAACACCAAAGCCGATGCCCTGTCCCATATCCACGATTCAGGAGAGGTCACTGTCCTGAGTGCACCCATCATTTAATTWAAAAAWAATAATAATTTCACCTTTATTTAACCAGGTAGGCTAGTTGAGAACAAGTTCTCATTTGCAACTGTGACCTGGCCAAGATAAAGCATAGCAATTCGACACATACAACAACACAGAGTTACACATGGAATACACAAAACATAGTCAATAATACAGTAGATAAAAAGAAAACAAAAAGTCTATATACAGTGAGTGCAAATGAGTTAAGATAAGGGAGTTAAGGCAATAAATAGTCCATGGTGGCGAAGTAATTACACTATAGCAAGTAAAACACTGGAATGGTAGATGTGCAGAAGATGAATGTGCAAGTAGAGATACTGGGGTGCAAAGGAGCAAGAAAAATAAATAAATACAGTATGGGGATGAGGTAGATAGATGGGCTGTTTACAGATGGGCTATGTACAGGTGCATTGATCTGTGAGCTGCTCTGACAGCTGGTGCTTAAAGCTAGTAAGGGAGATATGAGTCTCCAGCTTCAGTGATTTTTGCAGTTCGTTCCAGTCATTGGCAGCAGAGAACTGGAAGGAAAGGCGACCAAAGGAGGAATTGGCTTTGGGGGTGACCAGTGAGATATACCTGCTGGAGCGCGTACTACGAGTGGGTGCTGCTATGGTCACCAGTGAGCTGAGATAAGGCGGGGCTTTACCTAGCAGAGACGTGTAGATAACCTGTAGCCAGGGGATGCAACACGAGTACAGGTCGCAGTGGTGGGTAGTGTATGGGGCTTTGGTGACAAAACGGATGGCACTGTGATAGACTGCATCCAATTTGTTGAGTAGAGTGTTGGAGGCTATTTTATAGATGACATCGCCGAAGTCGAGGATCGGTAGGATGGTCAGTTTTACGAGGGTATGTTTGGCAGCATGAGTGAAGGATTCTTTGTTGCAAATAGGAAGCCGATGCTAGATTTAATTTTGGATTGGAGATGCTTAATGTGAGTCTGGAAAGAGAGTTTACAGTCTAACCAGACACCTAGGTATTTGTAGTTGTCACTATTCAATCAAGCCGTCCAGAGTAGTGATGCTGGACGGGCGGGCAGGTGCGGGCAGTGATCGATTGAATAGCATGCACTTACTTTTACTTGCATTTAAGAGCAGTTGGAGGCCACGGAAGGTATGGCATTGAAGCTCGTCTGGAGGTTAGTTAACACAGTGTCCAAAGAAGGGCCAGAAGTATACAGAATGGTGTCGTCTGCGTAGAGGTGGATCAGAGAATCACCAGCAGCAAGAGTGACATCATTGATGTATACAGAGAAGAGAGTCGGCCCGAGAATTGAACCCTGTGGCACCCCCATAGAGACTGCCATGTGTGTTCCATCCTGGTGTTCGCGTCTGGCTCTCCACCAGGAATCTCCCGCTCCACCTGCCCTGCCAGAAGCCGACCCCTCGGTTTGTTGGGTCATTCAAAGTCCTCCGGAGGATCAATGAGGTAACATACCGATTACAGCTCCCCACTAACTACCGGATCTCACCCTCTTTTCACGTTTCCCTCCTCAGGCTGGTGGTTCCTGATTGACTGGTTGATGCCGTCCCCCATGACACCACTCCACCTCCCTAGACATCGAGGGAAGCCCCACCTATGATGTCAGACCCCGATGTAGTGGGGGTCGGCTCCAGTACCTGGTAGACTTGGAGGGGTATGGTCGAGAGGAGCGGTGTTGGGTTCCGGTGGTCGACATTCTCGATCTCAACATCATCCGAAATTTCCACCTTTGTCAAACCGGACTGCCCCGCTCCTCGCCCTCGGGGCCGTCCTCCTCCCCCTCCAGGGAGGGGGTACTGTCATGTCTACTCGACGTTTCCAGTCTGCTAACCACTGGTCCTGGCAATCATCATTACGCACACCTGCGCCTCATCACTCTCCTGATTACTTCCCCTTTATCTAGCACTCCACTGTATCACCCATCAGGCAGTATTGTTTCTGTGTTCATGTTCAGACGCTACTCTTGTTCTTGTATTGTATGTTCGTTGATATAAAATTTACCGACTGCACCTGCTTCCTGACTCCCTGTGTCTTCGTTACAGTGGTTGCATTTCTCCAGCCCCATCCCTCAGGTCTTTACCAAAACTGTTGTGGCGGGTACACCTTGTTAATGTTTCAATTAAGGATTTCTGCTTTAAGCAACTTTAATAGTTTCATTAAATGGTGCAATCCTCTAGTGAGTTACTTTTGTGCCATCAATATCAAGCAAAACTTCTGAAGTTTATAACAAAATTCTTAGTATTGCAAGCAAAAATAATGATATTGAAAGCAAAAAAAAAAAAAAAAGGTATTGATAGCAAAACAAAATATTGCAAGGAAATAATTTTTAAATGCAAAAGCAAATCAATTGTAAATGGCAAAAAATATAAAAATTTCAGTGAAACATTTTTTATGATAACGCAAGTAAACAAAAAACCTCCCTCTTTAATTCAATATCCCTATCTTTGCTTATGTTACCCTGGCCTTTGCTTTCACTGCCTCTTTCTAGTTGTGAGCTTTAGCACATTCATTCCAGCAACATTTGCCTCTAAAGCTAAGCAGGGTTAGTCCTTGTCAGTCCCTYGATGGGAGACCAGATGTAGCTTGGAGTGGTGCAAATAACCATGTGAAAAATGTCACTTGGGGAATTTTTTTTTCACTAGGAAAAACACGTGTGAAACTTCACAAGTCTCCGAAAACCACGTGTTCTGACTGGAAAATGTAACTTGAAAAAATTTCATAAATACATTCACGTGAAATGATGTGTTCACACGTGTCTGAAAACCACGTGATTTGTTCATGTTTTTTTTTTTTTACAAGGGTTAACAAACAGTCATATCCCTGACCTAAAACAAACACACACACACACCCATTGCTGGTGCCTTCTTGTGGTACTTCTTGGTGCTTAGAGAGGGGACACTGTACCACTTCTGGCCAGTGGGGGGCGCAGAATTAAAGATGGGGGAGAAGACGGATGGAAGGAGGAGGGAGGGAAAGGGATTATTGGCCTAGTGATCATCACCTGCTGGGAGTGTAATTGGTATCGGAGAGAAAACGCTGTTACTCTCCTGTCAGCTATGATGGGTCCTCCACTCTCTCTCCCTCTCTCTCTTCACCCACTTCACTGGGTTGTTTACAGTGAGCCCCACATTCTTTGCAAAAACAATTATAATTCAAGCCCCTTAGGTGCTGCCATAGAGTTACATTAGAAGTGCCCAATCTTAGCTAGCAGTCATCTTCATGAATCAAGTCGACAATCTACTGGCAAATCCTTTTAAATCCTTGTCATACGAAGAGAAATAATGAAAATAAATTATAGATAAAACGTATCGGTGCTCATCGGCCATTGGGCATAAACTTTACACAACAAGTTGAAAATCGCAAATTCAACAATGAGTGGTTTGGAAGGAATCAGTGGATAACTGCAATAATTGCAAAGCAACCACTAACATTAGCCTGCTATTCAGTGGAGTGGCTGTGTGGTCCCAAGTCTGGGTTTAAGCGTCTCTTTTCCAAGTTTAAATTATAAACATTTAACATGGGCCCTGCTGTCAATCCAACATGATTTCTGCTGCGCTCAAAACAACTGTTAACTCGGAACTGGGAAATCTGACTTCAGTGATTTCAAGACAATTGGGAACTCAGGAAAAATGAGCTCTGACTGGGAAAATACGTTTTGAACGGTCATCCAACTTGGAATTGTAAATCGGGAACTCGGGCCCTTTCTAGAGCTACGTCCTGAACATCACTGATGTCATCATGATTCAACCTTTTTTCCCCCGAGTTCCKAGTTGTCTTGAAAGCAACATAAATCCAGAGAATTCCAGACATTGATAACAAAGTTTGATGACAAAATATGCCTCACCCTAATAATTTGGTCTATTATCCCCTCTTAATTTTACCTACTGTTCTGACTTGGTGGTGCACATGTAGCCTATAACCTGTTTTAGAGAAATGTAATCATCGAATATTGTAACAGCTTTCATTGTCTGCTTATATGCCCACTTTATTTATCCTACATTTCTGACTTGGTGTACAGGGAGAACACTGTAAGAATGGCCCATGTTCTGAATTCTGTCGCTGTACATTTCAAAAGTGCTGAACAAATAATTATATTGACTACATCCGTCCTAGCTCGCTCATTAATGTCTTAATCYAAATTACGGATTGCCTCTTATCTGCTTGTCATCCCCTCATGCAATAGTTTGTACATCTCAATTGTCAGTAGAAACCACATTTGTTTAAGCAAGTCAGCCATATCAGCTATGTTTTTTTAAAAGGCAATAAATGAGTCTGAATGAACTGTTTCGCTGCCAGACAAGGCTCCGCTGATAGCCAGGCGTGGTAAGGTGTTGGGACTGCTGTTGGGACTCTGCTGTTGGGACAGCTTTATGTAGGCCCTAACTGTTTGTGGGCACCATTTGTCACCGTTATAGTGCAATTCATGTATTGTTTAGTTTTGTTCTGTGTTGTGGCTTTGCTGGCATGCAACCCCCCAAATAGTTTTTGTTTGCCTCACCAAAATGTACATGCTAAAATCGCCACTGGTTGTTTAGTGTACATGTCTACACAGTGAGAAGCCAATGAAAAGGACAATGTACTCTATATAAAGTACACATTTGTTTAAGTATGTACACTGAGTGTAAAACATGCTCTTTCCATGACATAGACTGACCAGGTGAATCAAATCACATTTTATTTGTCACATGCACCGAATACAACAGGTAGACCTTACAGTGAAATGCTTACCTACAAGACCTTAATAAGAAAAACACGTGTTAAGTAAAAAATTGATGATTAAAAAATAAGAAATAAAAGTAACAAATAATTTAAGAGCAGCAGTAAAATAACAATGGCGAGGCTATATACAGGGGGTACCGGTACAGAGTCAATGTGCAGAGGCACCGTTTAGTCGGGGTAATTGAGGTAATATGTACATGTAGGTACTGACTTTGCATAGAGAATCCAGGTGATCCCTTATTCATGTAACTTAAATCCACTTCAATCAGAGTAGATGAAGGGGAGGAGAAAGGTTAAAGAAGGATTTTTAAGCCTTGAGACAATTGAGACATTGATTGGATATGTGTGCCATATAGAAGGTGAATGGGCAAGATAAAATATTTAAGTGGCTTTGAATGGGGTATGGTAGTAGGTGCCAGGTCCACCATTTTGAGAGTGTCAAGAACTGCAACGCTGCTGGGTTTTTCACGCTGAACAGTTTCCCGTGTGTATCAAGAATGGTGCACTACCCAAAGGACGTTCTTTGCCATTGATCTCCCGGGTGGCGCAGTGGTCTAGGGCACTGCATCGCAGTGCTAGCTGTGCCACCAGAGTCTCTGGGTTCACGCCCAGGCTGGGCTGGGTTCGCGCCCAGGCTCTGTCGCAGCCGGCCGCAACCGGGAGATCCGTGGGGCGATGCACAATTGGCATAGCGTCGGTAGGGAGGGTTTGGCCGGTAGGGATATCCTTGTCTCAGTATGTAAAAAAATAATAAAAATGTATGCACTCTACTGTAAGTCGCTCTGGATAAGAGCGTCTGCTCTTGGCCGGTAGGGATATCCTTGTCTCAATATGTAAAAATGTAATAAAATGTATGCACTCTACTGTAAGTCACTCTGGATAAGAGCGTCTGCTAAATGACTAAAATGTAAATGTAAATTGATGGCACTGGAGGGGATGGCTGCCATCTCATTGGTTCTTACCCAACCATTTTGTTTGTTTTTTCGCATTGTTCATAACTTGTTTTGTACATAACGTTGCTGCTACTGTCTCTTATGACCGAAGAGAGCTTCTGGACATCAGAACAGCATTACTCACCTCGAATTGGACGAATAGTTTTTCTTTAATGAGTGGGACGGGAAGGATATACTACAAACACATGAACAGGCCCTCATCCCCGTCATTCGCTCGAGAAGGAAACAAAGATTTAGTGGAAAGAGATCAAGGGTGCCTTGTGAGGACCAGGCGACGAGTGGCTAATCTGCCTTTGCCATCCGTCCTGCTAGGTAACGTTCAATCACTGGAAAATAAATGGGATGAACTGAAAGCACGTATATCCTACCAACGAGACATTATGTTTCACCAAGTCATGGCTGAACGACGACATTAATAACATACAGCTGGCGGGTTATACACTCTATCGGCAAGATAGAAGACAGCCTTTGGTAAGACATGGGGCAGGGGCCTATGCATATATGTAAACAAAAGCTGGTGCACAATATCTAAGGAAGTCTCAAGGTTTTGCTCGCCTGAGGTAGAGTATCTCATGATAAGCTGTAGACCACACTATAAGCCTAGAGAGTTTTCATCTGTATTTTTCGTAGCTGTCTACATACCGCCACAGACCGATGCTGGCACAAAAACCGCACTCAATGAGCTGTATACCGCCATAAGCAAACAGGAAAATGCTCATCCAAAGGTGCCGCTCCTAGTTGCCGGGGACTTTAATGCAGGGAAACTAAAATCAGTTTTACCTAATTTCTATCAGCATGTTAAATATGCAATCAGAGAAAAAAAAACTCTAGACCACCTTTACTCCACACACAGAGACGCGTACAAAGCTCTCCTTCGCCCTCCATTTCGCAAATCTGACCATAATTATATCCTCCTGATTCCTGCTTACAAGCAAAAATTAAAGCACTAAGCACCAGTGACTCGATCTATATAAAAGTCGTCAGATGAAGCAGATGCTAAACTACAGGACTGTTTTGCTAGCAGAGACTGGAATATATTCCGGGATTTTTCAGATAGCATTGAGGAGCACACCACATCAGTCACTGGCTTTATTAATAAGTGTATTGAGGACGTCGTCCCCACAGTGACTGTACGTACATTCCCCAACCAGAAGCCATGGATTACAGGCAACATTCGCACTGAGCTATAAGGTAAGAGCTGCCGCTTTCAAGGAGCAGGACTCTAACCCGGAAGCTTACAAGAAATCCTGCTATTCCCCCTGACGAACTATCAAACAGGAAAGCTTCAATACAGGACTAAGATCAAATCGTACTACACCGGCGTTGACGCTCATCGGATYTGGCAGGGCTTGCAAACCATTACAGACTACAAAGGGAAGCACAGCTGAGAGCTGCCCAGTGACACGAGCCTACCAGATGAGCTAAATGACATCTATGCTTGCTTCGAGGCAAGTAACATTGAAACATGCATGAGAGCATCAGCTGTCCTGGACGGCTGTGATCAGGCTCTCCGCAGCCGATGTGAGTAAGACCTTTAAACAGGTCAACATTCACAAGGCCGCAGGGCAAGACTGATTATCAGGACGTGTACTCCGAGCATGCGCTGACCAACTGGCAAGTGACTTCACTGACATTTTCAACCTCTCCCTGTCTTAGTCTGTAATACCAACATGTTTCAAGCAGACCACCGTAGTCCCTTTGCCAAAGAACACTAAAGTAACCATCCTAAATGACGAACGACCCGTAGCACTCACATCTGTAGCCATGAAATGCTTTGAAAGGTTGGTCATGGCTCACATCAACACCATTATCCCAGAAACCCTAGACCCACTCCAATTTGCATACCGCACCAACAGATCCACAGATGATGCAATCTCTATTACACTCCACACTGCCCTTTCACACCTGGACAAAAGGAGCACCAATGTGAGAATGCTACTCATTGACTACAGCTCAGCGTTCAACACCATAGTGCCCTCAAAGCTCATCACTAAGCTAAGGACAGGGACTAAACACCTCGCTCTGGAACTGGATCCTGGACTTCCTGATGGGCCACCCCCAGGTGGTAAGGATAGGTAACAACACATCTGCCACTCTGATCCTCAACACAGGGGCACCTCATGGGTGCATGCTCAGACCCCTCCTGTACTCCCTGTTCACTCATGACTGCACGGCCGGGCAAGATTCCAACACCATCATTAAGTTTGCAGATGACACAACAATGGTAGGCCTGATCACCGACAACGATGAGACAGCCTATAGGGAGGAGGTCAGAGACCTGACCGTGTGGTGCAAAGACAACAACCTCTCCCTCAACGTGATCAAGACAAAGGAGATGATTGTGGACAACAGGACAAGGAGGACCGAGCACACCCCCATTCTCATCAACGGGCCTGTAGTGGAGCAGGTTGATTTGATTTGATCTAGCCAACTTGACACAAATGTGGGAAGTATAAGAGTCAACATAGGCCAGCATCCCTGTGGAACGCTTTTAACACCTTGAGGTCCAGGGCGTGCAACACAACAGTAGGAAGGTGTTCCTAATGTTTTGTCCACTCAGTGTACACGTATATGTAGATATTCAGCCTCTTTCTACACATCCCGCAGCTGTCAGGACAGCAAGCACAACATTACAGACCGTTTATTTTGAGCATACTAAATGCTCCGCTAGTATGTGTACATTGAGATGCAGGGAGACACGAGAGACACTTCTCCAGGCGCCACCAGTCTCTCACTGAATGTGCCTTTTAATGTGGCAGAATGTAACTGTCCCTTTGAGTGCCTCCAGAAACATTTATCAATGTGTTCATTTGAAGCACGGATCACCACAGAAACTCATAGCCATTAGCCGTAATGGGAAGCCTGCAGGTTTTTGCAGGTGCTGTTGTCGTTATTGTGTTGTTTTCCACCTTACATGGGCGACATACAGTTGACGTCGGAAGTTTACATACACCTTAGCCAAATACATTTCAACTCCGTTTTTTCACAATTCCTGACATTTAATCCTTGTAAAATATCCCTGTCTTAGGTCAGTTAGGATCACCACTTTATTTTAAGAATGGGAAATGTCAGAATAATAGTAGAGAGAATGATTTATTTCAGCTTTTATTTCTTTCATCACATTCCCAGTGGGTCAGATGTTTACACACACTCAATTAGTATTTGGTAGCATTGCCTTTAAATTGTTTAACTTGTGTCAAACGTTTCAGGMWGCCTTCCACCAGCTTCCCACAATAAGTTGTATGAATTTTGGCCCATTCCTCCTGACAGAGCTGGTGTAAGTCAAGGCCTTCTTGCAAGGCCTCCTTGCTCACACATGCTTTTTCAGGTCTGCCCACACATTTTCTATATGATTGAGGTCAGGGCTTTGTGATGGCCACTCCAATACCTTGACTTCGTTGTCCTTAAGCCATTTTGCCACAACTTTGTAAGTATGCTTGGGGTTACTGTCCATTTGGAAGACCCATTTGCGACCAAGCTTTAACTTCCTGACTATCCACATAATTTCCCTCCCTCATGATGCCATCTATTTTGTGAAGTGCAACAGTCCCTCCTGCAGCAAAGCACACCCACAACATGATGCTGCCACCCCCGTGCTTCACGGTTGGCATGGTGTTCTTCGGCTTGCAAGCGTCCCCCTTTTTCCTCCAAACATAATGATGGTCATTATGGCCAACAGTTTTGTTTCATCAGACCAGAGGACATTTCTCCAAAAAGTACGATCTTTGTCCCCATGTGCAGTTGCAAACCGTAGTCTGCCTTTTTTATGGCGGTTTTGGAGCAGTGGCTTCTTCCTTGCTGAGCGGCCTTTCAGGTTATGTCGATATAGGACTCGTTCTACTGTGGATATAGATACTGTTGTACCTGTTTCCTCCAGCATCTTCACAAAGTCCTTTGCTGTTGTCCTGGGATTGATTGGCACTTTTCGCACCAAAGTACGTTCATCTCTAGGGGACAGAGCGCATCTCCTTCCTGAGCGGTATGACAGCTGCGTGGTCCCATGGTGTTTATACTTGTGTGCTATTGTTTGTACCGATGAACGTGGTACCTTCAGGCGTTTGGAAATTCCAAGGATGAACCAGACTTTTTCTGAGGTCTTGGCTGATTTCTTTAGATTTTCCCATGATTTCAGGAAAAAAGGGGCTCTGAGTTTTAAGGTAGGCCTTGAAATACATCCACAGGTACACCTCCAATTGACTCAAATGATGTCAATTAGCCTATCAGAAGCTTCTAAAGCCATGACATAATTTTCTGGAATTTCCCAAGCTGTTTAAAGGCACAGTCAACTTAGTGTATGTAAACTTCTGACCCACTGGAATTGTGACTAAGTGAAATAATATGTCTGTAAACAACTGTTGGAAAAGTTACTTGTGTCATGCACAAAGTAGATGTCTTAACCGACTTGCCAAAACTATAGTTTGTTAACAAGAAATGTGTGGAGTGGTTACAAAACAAGTTTTAATGACTCCAACCTAAGTGTATGCAAACTTCCGACTTCAACTGTAATTGTTGTGTGTCACAGACAATTTGAACAGATGTGTGGCTGTGGTCGTGTGCTTGGGGAGAGCGGGAATGGGAAAGAGAGAGAATCGGGAGGCAAGGGAGGGAGAGAGGGAGAGAGAGCGAGAAAGTGGAGCAAGGGAGAGAGAGAGAGAGAGAGAGTCAAAATGGAGGAAAAGTCAGAGGGAGAGATGAAAGAAAAGGAAGGGGGATAGAAATGCACTCTAGAAAGATGGAGGGAATATGGAAAAAAAGAGAGGTAGAGGGATAGAGAGAGAGATTGTGTTGATGGGCCGCTTAAGATTGACACACAAAGAGCGGTGTGAGTCACTCAGTAAAAACACTCATCACACACACTAAACACACAGACTTTGTCCCCTCAGTCACTTTCCTCTCAGATTGATCCATACGAATACGGATGTCAACAACCCCCCCCCCCCCACACACACACACACACACCATGTCACACTGTCCAAAACAAGCAAAGTCCCTCAATGTACTATTATGTTCCTTCTCGCTAAATGTCCCATTAAAAATTCACAACAGAATGCCAATCCCCCCATCAGAAACTCTTTGGTTTAGCCTCCCCGGGGGATTTGGTTTGCTAAACAAACATTACAGGAACTGCTGTGACTCTGAGGATTAGCCTAATGTGCTGCGGTGTTGAGCAAAGTGATATGCTGCATTAATTGTCACCTAAATTTAACACACCGCTAGTTTATCTCCAAATCTGCCTCGCTCTCCGTCGCATTAAATTAATCAATGATAAAAAGAGACACATTTTTTGTTGTTGTGCTTTCCTCACGGGAACATTTTCAAACGCGATAAAGCGCTAACCGAACATTTACTTAGGGTGTTTGGTTAACAAACAAAGTGTGTTTGATGGTGCTGGTCGAACGCCATGTTTCATCTGTGAGGTAATTTATTAGCGAATTAGCAATGACTAAGGCACATGCTTCTGTAGGCTGTGATTAGCGCCACTGTAAACGCTGATGAAATTCATCCTTTCTCTCAAGGACGCTGAGAAGCTTTTGTCCTTCTCTTTTCATGTCAAACCAACATACAGTACATAAGGACAACATACACTACACACACGGGCAAGTCTGTTGTAATGTACTGCACAGGATAAACACCAGCGTAAGCATGTACTGAATCCCTCTCTAGCTACAGTACAGTACAGGAACATATTTCCTGGTTAGTGGACCATTGGTTGCACTACATTACCCATGTACCCTGAGGACATGATAAAAGAGGACATGATAAAACTTGTATGGAACTCTTTAGGTCTACAGAATGGTGGACTGTTGGACTGCTCTTGAACAACTAACCCCAACCCCCAGGCCTTATAAGTCAACAAGAGGGGGATGATGATTTTACACAATCCAACCCCCCTCCCATGCCACTACCAGAGTAACTATAGCCCATATTCCCCCTCTCCTCCATTGTCCCATTTGTGTATTATGAAAATGTGAGGGAATGATCTTGATGGATTATGTTGGAGTCCTTCCAGTAGGTGCATGAGACAGATAGCGCACGGTAATAAGACAGATAGCACACGGTAAAACACACTCACAGTTCAGTGTTTTAACATGTTGTAGGTTTTTCTGACTTGGATCATTATGGCTCAGAGCAGAAATGGTATACCGTACAAGATGTTTTACCATACAAAAAAATGAGATGCTGATTACAAAGACTGCATGACGCGGAAAGATGTGCGTTTGTTATATTTCAGCTTTGGACTGTAAGAAGATAATTGTCTTACCTGATATTGTGGGGCAGCACAGGAGCAGGGTGGGCAAGACATGGAAAAAAGAAAGCCAAAATGATAAGTTAACAAATCAGCCGTATAGGAAATGAACCATATGTTCAATTCAGAGGGAAAGCGAATAACATAAGGCCAGTTAAAAGGGTGAATTAACACTGCAACTCTGCAGATTAGCATAAATGAACACCCTCAAATCCTTGATCCGGAAACCTTCGCTTAGCTCAATGAGCCCTACATCTTATGTCTGATGTCAAAAGGAAATGATGACCATTTAGGAAACGGGCAATGAAGCGCCACGCAAGGCATCACACTTCGTTACATAGGGCTGCATTACTACAAAGTACCCAATGTCCTTCAGAGCAATGAGGATTGAGGAACCCAATGGCCTTGATGAGCTTGTTGTTTCAATATCCTACAGAGCCTGAATTCAAAACGGATATATATATTTTTTTCTCTCACCCATCTACACACAATACCCAATAACAAAGTGAAAACATTTGGACATTTTGGCAAACGTAATTAAAAGACAGCAATTTTCAAGTCTTGCCATAGATTTTCAAGCCAATTTAAGTCAAAACTGTAATTAGGCCACTAAGGAACATTCAATGTCATCTTGGTAAGCAACTCCAGTATATATTTAGCAATGTATTTTAGGCTATTGTCCTGCTGAAAGGTGAATGTCTCCTAGTGTATATTGGAAAGCAAACGGAACCAGGTTTTTCTCTAGGATTTTGGGTGTGCTTAGCTCTATTCCATTTCTTTTTATCCAAAAAAACTCCCTAGTCCTTGAAGATGACAAACATACCTATAACATGATGCAGTCACCACCATGCTTGAAAATATGAAGAGTGGTACTCAGTAATGTGATGTGTTGGATTTGCCAAAAACATAACGCTTTGTATTCAGGACATAAAGTTAATTTCTTTGCCACAATTTTAGCAGTTTTGCATTAGTGCCTTATTGCAAACAGGATGCTTGTTTTGGAATATTTCTATTCTGTTCAGGCTTCATTCTTTTCAATCTGTCATTTAGATTATTATTGTGGAGTAACTACAATGTTGTTGATCAGTCCTCAGTTTTCTCCTATCACAGCCATTAAACGCTGAGCGGTTTCCTTCTTCTCCGGCAACTGAGTTAGGAAGGACACCTGTATATTTGTAGTGACTGGGTGTATTGATACACCATCCAAAGTGTAATTAATAACTTCACCATGCTCAAAGGGATATTCAATGTCTGCTTTTTTATTTTTACCCTTCTACCAATAAGTGCCATAATAAAAATACGTTTTTATTAGGGGGTAGATCAGCTTTAATATTGCAGATAGATTGTGGCTTCCATCAATATAATTGACTGCATCATTTCCAATCCTCCATAAATGTTTTTGTAAATATATATAGTACCAGTGAAAAGTTTGGACACACCTACCCATTCAAGGATATTTCTTTATTTTTACTAGTTTATACGTTGTAGAATAATGGTGAAGACATCAAAACTATGAAATAACGCATATGGAATCATGTAGTAACCAAAAAAGTGTTAAACAAATCCAAATATATTTTATATTTGAGATTCTTCAAAGTAGCGACCTTGATGACAACTTTGCACACTCTTGGAATTCTCTCAACCAGTTTAACCTGGAATGCTTTCCCAACCGACTTGAAGGAGTTCCCACATATGCTGAGCACTTGTTGGTTGCTTTTACTTCACTCTGCAGTCCAACTCATCCCAAACCATCTCAAATAGGTTGAGGTCGGGTGACTGTGGAGGCCAGGTCATCTGATGCAGCACTTCATCACTCTCCTTCTTGGTAAAATATCCTTTAAACAGCCTGGAGGTGTGTTGGGTCACTGTCCTGTTTAAAAACAAATGATTGTCCCACTAAGCACAAACCAGATGGGATGGCGTACATCAAAAACTGCTTCCCAACTATTTTGCAATCTATACGGCACAGCTGTCCATTTTTTGGTCCTTTAATGAAACTGGTATACTTTTTTAATTATCACAATTTTCTTTAGCCAATTTTAGTCTTTAATGCAGGGCCGACAGACAAGTTCCTTACTTTCTCCCCCTTCCACTTGCCTCTTCCATACTAATCTGCTAGAGAACCAGTTCGGATTTAAGTATAACGTTTGACGAATGAAGCCTTTAGTGAGAGGTCTAATGCTTTAATATTTAAACATTCCTGCCCTCCGAATTAATATTCATGATATAAATAGACCCGTCTAATTTTGTCTGGCTTGCAATTCCAAATAAAGTGGATTCTTTTTCTTCTCCTCATATAATTGAATAAACAAGTTGCTAGGTGTAGGCATGGCATTAAGCAAATAGGTAAACTGGGATATGACTAAAAAGTAGAATAGATTTTTCTACAAATATTGTCCTTTCCACCGTAGCAAGATCTTAACTATTTTTGCTAGCTTTCTATTAAAATGTATTGTAGTGATATCATTTATTTATATCAGGATATGAATACAGAGTATGTCCACTTCACCGTCAGACCAGTTTATTGGTAAACTACGTGGTAATGTAAAAGTTGTCTTTTTTAGTGTTCCAATACAGTGCCGTGCAAAAGTATTCACCCACTGTCACGTTCTGACCTTAGTACCTTTTTTATGTCTTTATTTTGGTTTGGTCAGGGCGTGAGTTGGGGTGGGCATTCTATGTTGTTTTTCTATGTTTTCCATTTCTATGTGTTTGGCCTGGTATGGTTCCCAATCAGAGGCAGCTGTCTATCGTTGTCTCTGATTGAGAACCATACTTAGGTAGCCTTTTCCCACCTGTGTGGTGTGTGTAGTTAATTTCTGTTTAGTGTGTGTTGCACCTGATGGAGCTGTTTCGGTTGTCTCTTTGTTGTTTTTGCATTTTAGTGTTCAGTTTCGAATAAACATGACGAACACGTACCACGCTGCGCTTTGGTCTTCCACCAACGGCCGTTACACCCACGTTCGCAGTTTTCCTATTTTGTTGCATTACAACCTGTAATTTTGATAGATTTTTATTTGGATTTCATGTAATGGACATACACAAAATAGTCCAAATTGGTGAAGTGAAATGAAAAAAATTACTTTTAATTTTTTTAAACGGAAAAGTGGTGCGTGCATGTGTATTCACCCCCTTTGCTATGAAGCCCCTAAATAAGATCTGGTGCAACCAATTACCTTCAGAAGTCACATAATTAGTTAAATAAAGTCCACCTGTGTGCAATCTAAGTGTCACATGATCTGTCACATGATCTTAGTATATATACGCCTGTTCTGAAAGGCCCCAGGGTCTGCAACACCACTAAGCAAGGGGCACCACCAAGCAAGCGGCACCATGAAGACCAAGGAGCTCTCCAAACAGGTCAGGGACGAAGTAGTGGAGAAGTACAGATCAGGGTTGGGTTATAAAAAAAGATCAGAAACTTTGAACATCCCACGGAGCACCATTAAATCCATGATTAAAAAATGGAAAGAATATGGCACCACAACAAACCTGCCAAGAGAGAGCCGCCCACCAAAACTCACGGACCAGGCAAGGAGGGCATCAATCAGAGCGGCAACAAAGAGACCAAAGATAACCCTGAAGGAGCTGCAAAGCTCCACAGCGGAGATTGGAGTATCTGTCCATAGGACCACTTTAAGCCATACACTCCACCGAGCTGGGCTTTATGGAAGAGTGGACATTGCTTAAATAAAATAATAAGCAAACACGTTTGGTGTTCACCAAAAGGCATGTGGGAGACTCCCCAAACATATGGAAGAAGGTACTCTAGTCAGATGAGACTAAAATTGAGCTTTTTGGCCATCAAGGAAAACGCTTTGTCTGGCGCAATCCCAACACCTCTCATCACCCCAAGAACACCATCCCACAGTGAAGCATGGTGGTGGCAGCATCATGCTGTGGGGATGTTTTCCATCGGCAGGGACTGGGAAACTGGTCAGAATTGAAGGAATAATGGATGACGCTAAATACAGGGGAATTCTTGAGGGAAACCTGTTTCAGTCTTCCAGAGATTTGAGACTGGGACAGAGGTTCACCTTCCATCAGGACAATGACTCTAAGCATACTGCTAAATCAACACTCGAGTGGTTTAAGGGGAAACATTTAAATGTCTTGGAATAGCCGAGTCAAAGCCCAGACCTCAATCCAATTGAGAATCTGTGGTATGACTTAAAGATTGCTGTACACCAGCGGAACCCATCCAACTTGAAGGAGCTGGAGCAGTTTTGCCTTGAAGAACGGGCAAAAATCCCAGTGGCTAGATGTGCCAAGCTTATAGAGACATACCCCAAGAGACTTGCAACTGTAATTACTGCAAAAGTTGCATCTACAAAGTATTGACTTTGGAGGGGTGAATAGTTATGCACGCTCAAGTTCTGTTTTTTTGTCTTATTTCTTTCGCAATAACAAATATTTAGCATCTTCAAAGTGGTAGGCATGTTGTGTAAATCAAAATGATTCAAACCAAATGCCAAGGGGGTGAATACTTTCGCAAGCTACTGTACATAGTATAGAGCTCTTATCATAAATTGGTTGTAATCCAGAGAGGTTAGAACAAGTATCTAGATCATCTATGAGGCTGTGGAGGGATCCAAACTGTGGATTTAAAAGAAAACATGAATCATCCGTTTACAATGACACCTTTGTTTTTAAACCCTGGATTTCTATGCCCTTGATATAGTTGGATCTGATTTTAATAGCTAACATTTCGATGGCCATAATAAATAGATATGCCGGTAGTGGACATCCTTGTTCTACTCCTCTTGACAGTTTAAAACTTTCTGGGAAGTAGCCAGTATTTACAATTTTACAGCTAGGGTTACTATACATAACTTTAACCCACAGTATAAGAGATTCTCCATAATTGAAATATTCCAGGCATTTAGTGTTCTAATGTTTCCAGTACTTGTCTTATATTATATCCAATGTATCGTCCATGTAAAAAAACCTGTCTGTTTAGGATGAATAATAGGTGCCTGTAATGACCAATGCTGGTGATGAAAAGCAGGTACGGGGAGTCAACATTTATTCAGGAACAGACAGATAAAAAACAGTAACAGCGTCAGCACACGGGTAAACAACGACAAACAACAATTAATGCTGAAGCAGGGAACAGAGCGGGGAACCAGACAGATATAGAGGAGGTAATGACAGAGGTGATTGAGTCCAGGTGCGTCCAATAATCGCTGATGCGTGTGACGGGGGAAAGGCAGGCGTGTGCGTAATGCTGGGGAGCGTGGCGCCTTCGAGCACCAGTGTGGGAGCAGGAGCAGGCGTGACAGTACCCCCCCCTCTAGGGACGCCACCTGGCATCCCACCTGGGCGAGCCTGATGGGCCGGCCGAGGCACGGGCGCTGGACAAGCCGGCTGGGAGTAAACTCCCGACGAACCGGCAGAGGCATGGGAGCCTGGCGAGCCGGCTGAGGCATAGGAGCCCGACGATCCGGCTGGGGCATGAAAGCCTGTCGATCCCGCTGAGGCGTGGGAGCCCGATGATCCAGAGGAGGCGTAGCAGCCTGACGAGCCAGCTGGGTGTAAAACCTGACAATCCGTCTGAGGCCCGACGTGGGATGGGCGCCTTCTGAGCCAACCAGGACAAGATTCTCTCGAGCCAGCTAGGGAGTGACAGCCCGATGAGCTGGCTTAGGCACCCCCGGTTCCATCGGTGGCGGACCCCGGACGTCACCACTAACCGGAACGCCAGCACTCCCCAATGCTTCGTATGATGGCTTCAGCATTCTGTAATGACCGACGCTGGAGATGAGAAGCAGGTACGGGGAGTCAACATTTATTCAGGAACASACATGTAACAAAACAGGGACAGCGTCAGCACACGGGTAAACAATGACAAATTACATTTTAATGCTGAAGCAGGGAACAGAGCGGGGAAGCAGACAAATACAGTGGAGGTAATGACAGAGGGGGAGCAGGAGCAGGCTTGACAGTGCCATTCTTTGTGTGGCATTGAAAAATCTCCCTGGTCTTTGTGGTTGAATCTATGTTTGAAATTCACTGCTCGACTGAGGGACCTTACAGATAATTGTATGTGTGGGGTACAGAGATGAGGTTGTCATTCAAAAATCATGTTAAACATTATTATTGCCACAGAGTGAGTCCATGCAACTTATGTGACTTGTTAAGCAATTTATTTTCTCCTGAACTTATTTAGTCTTGCCATAACAAAGGGGTTGAATACTTATTGATTCAAGACATTTCAGCTTTTCATTTGTAATTAATTTGTAAAAATTTCACATTATGGGGTATTGTGTGTAGGCCAGTGACACAAAATCTCAATTTAATCAATTTTATATTGAGGCTGTAGCACAAGAATTTGTGGAAAAAGTAAAAGAGTGTGAATAGATCTGAAGGCACTGTAAATGAGGTGGGCAGCAGGGTGGCAAGGGGGTTATGTATCAGATGAGGTGATTCCCCCCTCCCCCTCCGCCTCTCCTCCTCCCTGTCCTCCGCTTACAATGTACAGTAAAGCGCTTTCAGAAAAGTGACACATTCATTATTATTATTACCATAAAGCCTCAGTGTTCATCATATCATTAGCTATATACAGTTTTTACATTACATTTAAGTCATTTAGCTGACGCTCTTATCCAGAGCGACTTACAAATTGGAAAGTTCATACATATTCATCCTGGTCCCCCCGTGGGGAATGAACCCACAACCCTGGCGTTGCAAGCGCCATGCTCTACCAACTGAGCCACACGGGACCACAGTTGAAGTCAGAAGTTTACATACACTTTAAGTTGGAGTCATTGAAACTCATTTTTCAACCACTCCACAAATTTCTTGTTAAAAAACTATAGTTTTAGCAAGTCGGTTAGGATATCTACTTTGTGCATGACACAAGTAATTTTTCCAACAATTGTTTACAGACAGATCATTTCACTTATAATTCACTGTATCACAATTCCAGTGGCTCAGAAGTTTACATACACTAAGTTGACTGTGCCTTTAAACAGCTTGGGAAATTCCAGAAAATGATGTCATGGCTTTAGATGCTTCTGATAGGCTAATTGTCATAATTTGAGTCAATTGGAGGTGTACCTGTGGATGTATTTCAAGTCCTACATTCAAACGCAATACCTCTTTGCTTGACATCATGGCAAAATCAAAAGAAATCAGTCAAGACCTCAGAAAAAAAATGTAGACTTCCACAAGTCTGGTTCATCCTTGGGAGCAATTTCCAAACGCCTGAAGGTACCACGTTCATCTGTACAAACAATAGTACGCAAGTATAAACACCATGGGACCACGCAGCCGTCATACCACTCAGGAAGGAGACGCGTTAAGTCTCCTAGAGACGAACGTACTCTTGTGCGAAAAGTGAAAATCAATCCCAGAACAACAGCAACGGACCTTGTATAGATGCTGGAGGAAGTAGATAGAAAAGTATCTATATCCACAGTAAAACGATTCCTATATCGACATAACCTGAAAGGCCACTCAGCAATGAAGAAGCCACTGCTCCAAAACCGCCATAAAAAAGACAGACTACACTGCACATGGGGACAAAGATCGTACTTTTTGGAGAAATGTCCTCTGGTCTGATGAAACAAAAATATAACTGTTTGGCCATAATGACCATCGTTATGTTTGGAGGAAAAAGGGGGAGGCTTGCAAGCCAAAGAACACCATCCCAACCGTGAAGCACGGGGGTGGCAGCATCATGTTGTGGGGGTGCTTTGCTGCAGGAGGGACTGGTGCACTTCACAAAATAGATGGCATCATGAGGGAGGGAAATGATGTGGATATATTGAAGCAACATCTCAAGACATCAGTCAGGAAGTTGAAGCTTGGTCGCAAATGGGTCTTCCAAATGGACAATGACTCCAAGCATACTTCCAAAGTTGTGGCAAAAGGGCTTAAGGACAACAAAGTCAAGGTATTGGAGTGGCCATCACAAAGCCCTGACCTCAATCCTATAGAACATTTGTGGGCAGAACTGAAAAAGCGTGTGCGAGCAAGGAGGCCTACAAACCTGGAAATAAAATAAATAAAAGCTATTATTCTGACATTTCACATTCTTAAAATAAAGTGGTGATCCTAACTGACCTAAGACAGGAAATTTTTATTAGGATTAAAATGTCAGGAATTGTGAAAAACTGACTTTAAATGTATTTGGCTAAGGTGTATGTAAACATCCGACTTCAACTGTACGTCGAATTCTTTATTGTTATTACCATAGGTGAAGAAAGCCTTTATATTTAGCAGGATCCTCCTACATTGACAGATAGGGGCTGCTCAGGCCAGTCACAGAGCCATGCGATGTGAGACCATAAGGAGAGAGTATCATTCACCTGACGGGTATTTATCACTGTAAGTGTCTTGTGTAGATAACAACGAATGTAGACACAAGGCGCATGAATCATCTAGATGATGCTACCTCTGTCTCTCTACATCTCTCGCTTCTCTCTCTCTCTTGCCTTCTCCATCTAGCTCTCGCTTGCACACACACACACGCACACACACACACACACACGCACACTCAGTGAGATGGATCTATTTATTATTTTGACTGTTTTCTGTTAAGCTTTGGCTGTTTTTCTGACATCTCGTTGCTCGAGCGTGTTTGTGAAATAGGGAGATGAGATGACGGAATAAATCCCTGAAGAGGAGGAGTGTGTCAAATGAGAAACAGAAAGGAGGGCAGGCAGAGAAAGACATGTTTTCAGAGAAGGGTCTCAGACTGCAGGGGAATGGAGAAATGGGATTTACTGCCATCTCTTATACAACTAATGACAACGAATTAAAGCTACGACATGGATAGGACTACAGGTGATCGATGAATGTGAATATGAACTACAATTCCCATGATGCACCAGTGGCTGAGATCATCCTTATGGGACTGAGGTGCAGGCATGTCCCTTTGGATCCATGTTTTACATTCTTAGGCCAAAGAATGCAGCACTTTCTCAGAGGTTGAAATTCTGGTTATTTCTCTCTGTTTACAATTAGACAGTGAAGACAGGCTTTTATGTCCTCCAAAGAAAACTTGAGACAACACAAAGATTGAGAGAATAAATGACGTCTAAAAAAAATATATCCCTCAGAAGGGAAACATTAAGACAGATCTATGGAAAGGAAATAGTTAGCATTTTGCAGTGACCTTGAGTTCATACAACTAAAAGGGTTAGGGTTAAACCCCCTCTCATTACATCTGTCACACACACAGGCACATAGGTATGTTCTGTACACGTGCACCCCCCCCCCCCCAAACACACAACCACATTCAAATCAGAAAGGCTTTTCCTAACACCTTCCTTTGTCGACCTCACCCTCACCTGAGCACAACAACGTTAGATAACACCGACGCTTTTTTGTTGTTGACATCATTATTTACGGTATTCACAGAAAAATGCCATCACCACTGGGCTGGCTGATCTAGACAAAGAGGATTGGCTGGGCCACATGGAAGCAGATTAAACAGCGTTTGGCCCGTGTGTAACTCTCACCGGAACGGTTCACGCAGGGTTCACCGCCAGCTGCCGCCCTCCCTCTGTCTCCCTCCATCTCTCCCCAACAAGTAATGTAATGTACTGAAATATTCAACAAAACACATCAGACACTTGCCCTCAAAAATCCTGTAACACGGAGCCTTGTGCTCTTTTGTCCCCTCCCTTCCTCCCTCTTCCTCTCTTTCTCCCTCTCAACACGTTCAATATCTATCACGCACTGGTACTTTTCCGTAATGGAGGGGTATGGTGAGGGGTATTTGTTTTTGTTTATCCCGTTTTCAACTTGTCAAATGCTGTACAGGTTGTGAGGAATTTAATTGCAGAATCTTTTGATTTGTGTAGAGCTACATTAGGAACTGGAATGGCATAGACCTTCTACTGACAAACCGTGTTCTCTAACCCTTCCAATACTCTCTAGATGACCTTTTAGACTGCACTAAGAAGTGGGCCTCTCACTGGGAAGTAAAGAAAAGTAGAACCACAGAGATAAGTAAGACGACTCCTTTCCCGAGCCGAAGGAAAATGAGAAGGTACGGCTTCAACCACTTTACCCCGATGCCATGGTTACAGAGGCTCTTCTAAAATGTGTGAGAACCACATTACACCCCACCGCAACATGTGGTCGGGGAGCACACAGGCATGAAGAATGTGTGTACACAACAAATAAGCCATTCATCTTCAACCTGGCAGGCATGGGAGCCTATAAATTGCTCTTATATGGGGTACGTTCAAGCGACGCCAACCGATTTGAACGGTCAACTCTCTAACTTGTAAACAGGCACTAACCTAGAGTGTGTGTGTGTGTGTGTGTGTCTGTCTGTGTTTGTTGTGAAAAACGTTCACAGTAGCCAGAGGTGACGCTTTTTCGGTACTCCGGTCTTTGAAGGGTGGAAATGGGGACCAGATTGATGGAGAGGGAGGGAGAGGGAGACAGGGAGAAAGAGAGACAGACAGAAAAACAACTAAAGGGCATTCCTTTACAGCAAGCTCATCTCTCTGTCTCCAATTAGAGAGAAAACGCCATGCAGGCCAATCAAACAATATAGTTGTTTAAAGTCTGGTTATCACACTGTAAAGAGAAGTGATGAGAGGTACTGATCCTAGGCACGGACCATCAACTGGCCAGTGACCATTAGTGTCTAAAATACCCTTCAAAAGGTAAATGTGTGTCTGATGCTATAAAGATCGTGGAAAATAATATAAAATAAAACTAAGAAAGCAGAAAGTATTAGAAATCAGTGGGACTCATATATCATACTCACAAAACATTTCGATTTGATAAGCATTACATTTGATCTGTGTCCAAAGATTCGAATAATTTCGTAATTTATCATTTCTGTTCAGTTCATCATTAATCAGGAACTCTAATGAGACGGAAATTGGGACTGGGATAAGCGTTTGATAGTGTCTGAAAAAGCTGTCTTCCCACACGCGAAAAATATGCAAATACCCCTTTCCAAAGTGACCCTTTGAAATCTCTATATATAAAATGATGAACAAATACATTTTTCTTGTGGTGAATAAATCTTTTAATACATGTGTCGCCGAAAGCTGCGAAGCTAAATTAAAATCCGTTCAGTGACGATTGACTCAGCTTTTCTGGCAGCATCCCGAACTCAGCACCTCTTGACATGCAACATAACCACTGTTGCTTTGATCACACGCTGGGATGGATCGTCATGGCGATGGTGGGATGAATCGTCATGGTGATAGTGGTGGAAGTAATCCCCGTCTCTGTCAAGACTAAAACCCAAAGGCTGTATACTGTAAGCATGGTGGGCTCAAATTGACAAGTAATCTCTTAGGTTCATATTGTAATTTGAGTTGACAAATGAGAATCTAGTAAGACGTTGATTTGGCTCACACAGAATTAGACTTACAGTCATGCGTGCACACATTTTACATAGGGGTGGGCCTGGGAATCGAACCTCCTATCCTGGCGTTGCAAGCTCTATGATCTACCAACTGAGGACCAATGTGTGGTGATGCGGTTGTTATAGCAACCTGCTCAGGTTGAGCCAATGGTCAAGCCTACTGCGAGGAGAAGAGGATGGACAGCAATGTTGTGTAATGGTTAGGGTAGCATGGTTGGGATGATTGTGGCATTTTGCTTTCATGTTCACTATGGAGGCCAAATTAGACGATTTGTTTTCAAGGCATACACATTGAATATGAAAATCGTTTAATATGCTTATCTAATTGAGGCTATAATTAGACCATAAAGAACATTATCTTGCTCAAAACAAAACAACAACCACAAAGTGAATGAATCACGCTGCTAATGCTTTCACTGAAACACTGTTGATTTAAGAGCCTTGGCTTAATTTCAGTGACCTGTCTCTGTATCTGATTAATAGGAGTGTGTAGGCATACTATGGCTAATGGCTGACGATTCAGCCCCAACTTGTTTTCTCCTCGTGATCTGCTTAATCCCTGTTATAACTGTTCCACGCTTGGGCTTGTCGTTCTCTAACCATCAATCAAGAGTTGAATATTGTTGGCATTGTATTGTATTGTTGGCATTATTGCTGAACACATCAGGTGTGTTTTTTTTTGTTGCTATTAAACGCAGTTTGGCTTGGCTATTGGCATCTCAGTAACACGTCGGCGCCATGGTAACCAAGGATGCATTGCACAACGGTCGAACAAATGAGAAAGGTAGAAAGCTTCTTAATTGAGAGTGAAAAAACATGCACGCGTGTGCATGCACTAACACACACAGAGAGAGAGAGACACACACACACACACTGAGAGAAACCTCCGGTTCTGATTATGGGCCTTGAGGCATCTATGGCAAGGTAACAAAGTCACAATAGGTGACTATTGTGTGTAGAGACTTCTGAAAGTCACTTCTGAAAGTGAAAGTGCCTCTACAATTAAATCATGCTCAGCGGTTACCTTCCTTTCCTTCAGGTTAAACAAGAGGGTGAGAAAGAATGGAGTTCGTGGATGAAAGGAAAGGGTGAGAAAGCTCATGCCGAGAGAGTGTCCTGTTGTTCGCACAGTAAGTTAGTTCAAAGTTCCCTATAACTACTTCAAAAGTTGGGGACGTACTCTCCATAACGAGAGAGAGAGAGAGAGAAAGAGAAAGAGAGAGAGAGAGAGAGAGAATAAGTAACGAGCCCCCGTCTTCCTCCATATTGGATCAAATAATGCCAGTTTCACGACCAAAAGCCAAAATGAGACAGGCCTTATGGAGCTTGTTAGAGCCTGTTGACTGATAGCCCCATCTTCATAGAATTACAGCCGCGAAAAACACACATTTTTAATTCCACTTGTAATTTGTTATGCGAGGGAAGCCGGGAAGTTTAAAGAGGATTTGGAAGGCAAAAATAAAAGCCAATGGGGTATATGTTTTCTCACCACTAATAAAATACCTTTGTCCGTGCGTTCATTCTTCCCCACAACCTGCATGCTATTGATGGAAATGAGATGGAGGGAGTTGTCAGCGAACGACTGTAATCATCATTATGATGTCATAAGTGAATATTTGAGTGTGAGATAACACACACCTGGTGTTGATGACTTAGCTCAGCACTGCCGCGGTAGGACTACATCTGTCTGTCTTCTTAAACTGAACGAGCTGCATTTCAGCTAATTTCATRGACTCAAACTCTGGCGCTCACAGGTAAAAACAGTCAACCAACATAGTCTGAAGAAACATACTGGTTGGGATCCCGTTATAAATTGAGAGACAAACTGGCAGTGAGACTGACTTGTAGACAGGCAGTCCGGGAGATAAATGTGTAAAATCAACTGATGATTACTAATACTGGTGAGGTAATCAGTTAGAGACACATTCACACCAACATGCACCTGCATTCCAAAGTAATAACTGAGTTTTAACACGTACGCACGCACACACAAACATTCACACAGTCAGCAATAGTGGGAAAGACCTCCCTCACTCACTCCCTCCCTCCCTCCCTCCCTCCCTCCACCCTTCTCTGCATCACTCCACCCCTCCCTTGTTCAGAGGCAAACGCTCTTTGTCTCCTCTTTGCTTGTTGTGATACTCACATCCCAGCTTAACTGGCAACACACACACGCATGCAAGCAAAGACGCAAGTATGCACGCCCGCAAAAACACACACACACACACAGTACAAATATTTACAAAGGCCTGTTCCCCCTCTCCGCCCCCATGTGTGTGAGCGACAGCCTCTTCACAGTCACTGACAACCACTGAGTGGCGAAACACACACGGCGCCTGTCTAATTAAACATTTGCTCCTAGAGCAAAACAACACACAACACACACACACACAACACACACACACACACACACACACACACACACACACACACCACACAACACACACACACACAACACCACACACACACACACACACCACACACACCCACACACACACCACACAACACACACACACACACACACACACCACACACACGCACCACACACACCACCTTCAGGCCCCTTCTCTTTTTTAGATGACACAAATGAACCGTGTTGTAAAGGCAACCAAGCATCCCTTCCGTGTTAGTAACGTTTAATCCAAGCATTCCTATTCAAACTCTATGTAGGTAACACCACAACATGCAAAAAGACCGTAGACGGTCGGGTTGTGTTGAGAACACCCATGTGTTCACACCCCTCCCCACCCTCTCTGAAGTGTCCCCTGCCAGTGCTGTGTACATATCTCTGCCCTGACCTATCTCGGGCCCCTGGTGGTGTAGTGTAAAAACATGTAGTGCTGTCCCTGTCAGTGTGTATTAGAGGGACCAGGTGGGTCAGGTTGAGGTTTTTGGGGACAGAAAGGGGGTTCTGTGTGGCCTGGTTGGCCCTTTCTGAAGGCTTACATGTATTATTCAACTCTTGCTGCCATGCAGTGCCTTGCTGTGCCAGGCTTGGTGGCTGTCTGTATAGGGATGGAAGAATGTGTGTGTGTGGTGTGTGTGTGTGTGTGTGTGTGTGTGTGTGTGGTCTGCGGTCTTGCATGCATGCGAGTTTGGTGGGTGTCCAAGGTCCTTCGTGCAGCTCCCTGGTGAGCTGGGGTTAGATGGGATAGGTAGGGAGGGGAAAAGAGCTTCACTGAACACGCAATAGATATTGGTGTGTGTGTGTGTGTGTGTTGTGTGTGTGTGTGTGGGTGTGTGTGTGTGTGTGTGTGTGTGTGTGTGTGTGTGTGTGTGTGTGTGTGTGTGTGCGTGCTTGGATATAGCAAGTGTGTGAGTGGTTCTTGCTCTCCAGTCTCCACACGTTTGGCCTCGGGCCTGCTGAAACATTCAGAGGGGGGGTGGATGTTGTTTTGGGAGGGGAATGACTCAGTCCTCACCCTCATGGCTGGGTCTGGAGCTGGGGGAAAGGGGTCAGGGATAGGGTCATGGCCAAGGCTAGCATTGTGATGGACGGCCGCCCATGCAGGACTAGGGTAATTGGGAACCACTGACCTTTTCACAGAGAGAAAACATTGTCTATAAAACAGTACAGTTACAGTAGTTCTGGAGTGGAGCTACCACAGTGAGTTGCAATGAGTTATTCCATTCACAGTGAACAGACTATTTAATTAAGTCAATTAAAAAAGGAAATAAGGAGCAGATATCTGTTTGTAGTGGATTCATGTTTAACATTAACAAGCAAATATCCCTCTCATTGGTGTCTCTCACCCCCCACCCCTCCTTGCTCTTTCTCTGTCTATTCCCCCTCTCTTTCCTCTATTTCTCACTCTCCATCTTTCTCCCTCTCTCTATGGTCATATTTGCCCTATTTATGAGATGCTTGACAGAGGCAAGTCAAACCTAGGATTGATTCGGTCAGGGTTATCTGAAAAACACACCTCGACTCACAGTCTTCCCTGCTACTCCTTGGCCCGTATACATTTCTCTTGCTAAATGGACTTGTTATAGCCGGTGAGAACAAATTGCAAATTCAAGCCTTCACATATATGAAAACGTGATCCTGGGCTTGCCACATCAATCTAGAATAAAAACCCTCCTGTCATTTGTAATTCCCTTTTCTAACCAGTCATTACAAGCACTTAGCTGACAATTCACCTTACTAATACAGAGAAGTGATATGAATATATAGTTTTTTGTATTTAAGTATTGTGTTCCCCCCCCCCACCCCCATTGGTGTTTATGACGTAGGGGGACCATCACAGCTTAAGTGCGGCGGATTTGAATAAGGCTAATGCGGCCATATTGTAATGCAATTTCAAAAAGATAGGAGTTAGATGCAAGGGGACTGCCTTGTCCGTTTGGTTAGTCAACTATTAACCGGGAGGCAGAGACAAAGCACATTCTGTTATTGATTMATTTATTTAACCAGGCAAGTCAGTTAAGAACAAATTCTTATTTTCAATGATGGCCTAGGAACAGCGGGTTAAACTGCCTTGTTCAGGGGCATACTTTACTCCTTCAGAAAACTTGAAGAGAGAGTGAAGAGAGATATGAGGGGTAGGGAGAGAGACGCGTTGGCATAAACAGAGAGATGAGGTGGAGAGATATTGAAGAGGAAAGTTGGAGTACAACCAATTCCAATAACTTTTTCATCCTTGAGAAGATGTATGCCTGGGAGATGTATATCTTGGCAGATCATTCATTGGTTTCAAGGCCCATCCATCAAACTGTTGGGCCGTGATGATTGGCTAGCCACTGTGCTAAGGAGACTGAAAATACATTTGGTGTCGGGATCCCAATCGCCTTTGATTAAGTGGATGCTGCAGGGAAAAAAGGCTACAAGCCATGCAAACTCACAACTCACTGTTCTGTTCCTTTTAACAGTCTCTCTCCCTTTCTCTATTTCTCTATTATCTTCTCTTTATCTTCTCTTTGTCTCTATCTCACCTCATCTTTACCCCTCTTTTCCCCACCAGCTCTCTCAATTCAATTTCAATTTCAAATATATAATAAACAAAAGCTAAATAAACAAAAGATGTACAGTAAACATTACACTCACAAAAGTTCCATTAGAATAAAGACGTTTCAAATGTCTCTCTAACTTCAGTTTATTTTCTTCTCTGACAGCAACTTAACCAGTATGACTGACTGACGACAGCCGTCGACAGGCCGAAACCCAGTGTAAACATTTTTAAGGACATGTCAAAAGCAGAACTAACTATTGTGAGGAGAGTGTCTGGCTCCTGAGAAGCCCGGCTTTCCCAGCTAGCATGGAGAAGAATCATGACAACCTGTGTCAGAGGTTAAAACACCAATTAGCAGTAGTTAATGATGCCTCATTAGACTCGCAGCTCTCTCTCTCTCTCGCTCGCTCTCTCTCTATTCCCGCCCTCGCTCTGTTCTCGCTCTCTCTCTGTTCCCGCTCTCGCTCTGTTCCCGCTCTCTCTCTGTTCCCGCTCTCGCTCTGTTCCCGCTCTCTCTCTGTTCCCGCTCTCTCTCTCTGTTCCCGCTCTCTCTCTGTTCCCGCTCTCTCTCTGTTCCCGCTCTCTCTCTCTCTGTTCCCGATCTCTTCTCTGTGGCTTTACAGAGGGAAGTAGCAAATGATGGTGGTGGAGAGGTGGCATCTGGCATGATAAGAGTTGTGAAGCCTGTGTATGAATCCATCAGTCGCTGTTGAGAAAGCACCAACAAAACAAAACAGAGCCAGAGCAAGAGCCGCAGTGATGAGAGGGAGAGAAAGAGAAAGAGAGAGATGTGAAAGTAGGCATACATACAATAGTGACACTGTCTGCTTTCTCATTATCCACACCTGAAAATACAGCCCAAAAGAGTCTAACAGGTAATGCAGTGACTTGTTATTGGCAACTGACACACAATAAATGCCAAACTCCTATTCTCATTGGACAAAGACATTCAAACGGGAGCTACAGAGTATGGTTCATAGGGATTCTACGCGAAAGGTTAAACACCATTTGAAGAGCCCGTTAACAGTGAGTCAAAAACTCATTACAGAAAAGGTGAGATAAATACAAGTCAGCGCCATCATCATCAACCACCCCCGTACGGTGGCCCTACGGGGACATATAGGGCAAGTCGGACCTCGGGCCAATGGGCTTGACCTTCTGCGGTGTACATTGCTGCTCAGAGAGACCTCTACATCATTAAAAGGACCCCCCATCAGTCTTGGTTGCTGAGGGAAGTCCCATAGCAGGGAATGTTAAAGCACCTCATTAGTTAGTATAGTCTACGACGAGGCAGAGTACAGTATGTTCACCATCAAAGGGGAGAAAGTGTGATGTTTAGCATGTATGCTATTCAAAGCATAGTGTGCTCCCACAGTGTCGTGAAAACATATGTTTGCCCCTTTTATGATTTTCTCTATTTTTGCATATTTGCATATCAATTGGGATTAGGTCTGGACTTTGACTAAGCCATTCTAATGCTTCAAATTTGTTGTTTTTAGGCATTTTCATGTCGACTTGATTGTGTGTTTTAGATCATTGTCTTGCTGCATGACCCAGCTGTGCTTGAGCTTCAGCTRACAGACGGATGGCCTGACATTCTCCTGTAGAATTCTCCGATACAGAGCAGAATTCATGGTTCCTTCTATTAAGGCAAGTCGTCCAGACCCTGAGGCAGCAAAGCATCGCCAAAGCATCACACTACCACCACCATGCTTGACCGTTGGTATGAGGTTCTTACTGTGGAATGCAGTGTTTGGTTTTTTTGCCAGGCATAATGAGACCTATGTCGTCCAAAAAGTTTTGGCTCATCTGTCCATAGAACGTTCTTCCAAGAATCTTGCTTTTTGGCAAACTTCAGTCAACTTTTTGGACAAGATGGCTACCTGATAACATTCGGTATAAGACAGATGCAAACATTTAGAAAATCTGAAAGGGGGCAAATACTTTTTCAAGCACTGTATTTCAGAAGCATGTACTGCATGAGAAGCACTGACTGAGGCAGAAATACCCAGAATACAATGGGTCTATAAGAGCCTTTAACAGGTGTGTTTTGCATTGTGTTTCTTGGTAAGCGAGGCATCTGGAAACTCTTGAAGTCTTTTACGAGCCATTAAACCCAGATTAACACAGTGTTGTCTCTTTGTGTTTCTCCACTTTACTGCTCGAACTGATCACAACAGTAACACCACTAATTAGCTTCAACTCTAATGGTGAGACTGTGGCGCCTGGAGACTTCTAGACCATGAAATGAGCAGTAAATAAATTCTGTTTGTTTCTCACATAGGAAGAAAATCTCTTTACTGTCATTTCTGCATACACATTCCCATGGATTTCGGTGTCCATTGATATATTATTTGGAGTATTTTAGTGTACCATGCCAAGCCTGAGGGTTATAATGACAATAATATGAGGAATGACAGTTCTAAGCAGTGTTGTAGTTCTTACTTTGGAATATCGTGTTTGGTTTTCGGCAGACATAATGGTACCCATCTCTTCCAGAAAGTTGACTGAAGTTTGCCAAAAAGCACTTGGAAGCACCTGGAAGATCATAAAGATTCTTGGAGGAATGTTCTATGGACAGATGAGTCAAAAGTCAAACTTTTTGGATGACATCGATCCCATGATGCCTGGCGAAAGACCAAACACTACATTCCACAGTAAGAACCTCATACCAACGGTCCAGCATGGTGGTGGTAGTGTGATGGTTTGGGGATGCTTTGCTGCCTCAGGACCTGGACAACTTGTCTTAATAGAAGGAACCATCGACTCTGCTTTGTATCAGAGCATTCTACAGGAGAATGTCAGGGCATCCGTCTGTGAGCTGAAGCTGAAAATACACAATCAAGTCTACATGAAAATGGCTAAAAAGCAACAAATTTAAAGCATTGGAATGGCCTAGTCAAAGTCCAGACCTAATCCCAATTGAGATGTTGTGGCAGGACTTGAAACAAGCAGTTCATGCTTGAAAACCCACAAATGTCGCTGAGTTAAAGCAGTTTTGCATGGAAGAATGGGCTAAAAATTCTCCACAGTGACATGAGAGACTGATCAACAATTACAGGAAGCGTTTGGTTGGAGTCATTGCACCTAAAGGTGGTACAACCAGTTATATATTTATTTGACCTTTATTTAACTAGGCAAGTCAGTTGAGAACAAATTCTTCTTTTCAATGATGGCCGAGGAACAATCTCGTCATTTTGGAAAGAACATGAAGATACAAAGATCGGACATGGCGGTACTGTTGTTAGGCCTTGTTCAGGGGCAGAATGACAGATTTGTACCTTTTCAGCTCGGGGATTTGATCTGGCTACCTTTCGGTTACTAGCCCAACACTCTAACCACTAAGCTACGCTGCCGCCCCAGTTATTGAGTATAAGGGGGCAATTACTCTTTCACACAAGGGAATTGGGTGTGGCATAACTGTTAATTACATATATAAAATAAGTATCCGTTTTTTTGTTATTTGTACTCAGTTTCCCTTTATCTAAAATTAGGTTTTGGTTGAGGATCTGATAACATTCAATATAAAAATGTTCCAAAATAGAGAAAATCAGAAAGAGGGCAAATTKTTTTTCAAGCACTGTAGTTCAGAGGTATGTACTGCATGTGAAGCATTGACTGAGGCAGAAAGACCCGGAATACAATCTCGTCATTTTCGTAAAGAACAGCATGAAGATACAAKGTTTGGACATGGCGGCAGCTGTCATTTAAAGGTCAACACAACCAGTCCCTGTTATCTCTTATGAGAAAGATGAATAATCAAAGATCAGCCCCAAACAACAGGTTGTCTATTGAACAGAGACTCATTTATCTAAGGATCTAATAGAAAGAGAGATGGGTCTATACGAGTCTTTAACAGGTGTGTTTTGCATTGTGTTTCTTGGTAAGCGAGGCATCTGGAAACTCTGGTAGTCTATTACGAGCCATTAAACCCAGATTAACACAGTGTTGTCTCTTTGTGTTTCTCCACTTTACTGCTCGAACTGATCACAACAGTAACACCACTAATTAGCTACAACTCTAATGGTGAGACAGTGGCGTCTGGAGACTTCTCGGCAATGAAAGGAGCAGATTAGAAGTTCTGTGTGTTTCTCACGTAGGAAGAACATCTCTTCAATGTAATTTCGGTGTAAATATACCCATGAATTTCGGTGTCCATTGGTACAGTGGCTTGCGAAAGTATTCACCCCCTTGGCATTTTTCCTATTTTGTTGCCTTACAACCTGGAATTAAAATAGATTTTTTGGGGGGGTTGTATCATTTGATTTACACAACATGCCTACCACTTTGAAGATGCAACATATMTTTTATTGTGAAACAAACAAGAAATAAGACAAAAAAACTGAAAACTTAAATGTGCATAACTATTCACCCCCCCAAAGTCAATACTTTGTAGAGCCACCTTTTGCAGAAATTACAGCTACAAGTCTCTTGGGGTATGTCTCTATAAGCTTGGCACATCTAGCCCATTCTTCAAGGCAAAACTGCTCCAGCTCCTTCAAGTTGGATGGGTTCTGCTAATGTACAGCAATTTTAAGTCATACCACAGATTCTCAATTGGAATGAGGTCTAGGCTTTGACTTGGCCATTCCAAGACATTTAAATGTTTCCCCTTAAACCACTCACGTGTTGCTTTAGCAGTATGCTTAGGGCCATTGTCCRGATGGAAGGTGAACCTCCGTCCCAGTCTCAAATCTCTGGAAGACTGAAACAGGTTTCCCTCAAGAATTCCCCTGTATTTAGCGCCATCCATCATTCCTTCAATTCTGACCAGTTTCCCAGTTCCTGCCGATGAAAAACATGCCCACAGCATGATGCTGCTGCCACCACCATGCTTCACTGTGGAGATGGTGTTCTCGGGGTGATGAGAAGTGTTGGGTTTGCGCCAGACATAGCGTTTTCATTGATGGCCCAAAAGCCCAATTTTAGTCTCATCTGACTAGAGTACCTTCTTCCATATGTTTGGGGAYGCTCCCACATGCCTTTGGCAAACACCAAACGTGTTTGCTTATGTTTTTCTTTTAGCAATGGCTTTTTTCTGTCCACACTTCCATAAAGCCTAGCTCTGTGGAGTGTATGGCTTAAAGTGGTCCTATGGACAGATACTCCAATCTCCGCTGTGGAGCTTTGCAGCTCCTTCAGGGTTGTCTTTGGTCTCTTTGTTGCCTCTCTGATTAATGCCCTCCTTGCCTGGTCCGTGAGTTTTGGTGGGCGGCCCTCTCTTGGCAGGTTTTTTGTGATGCCATATTCTTTCCATTTTTTAATAATGGATTTAATGGTACTCTGTGGGATGGTCAAAGTTTCAGATATTTTTTTATTACCCAACCTTGATCTGTACTTCTCCACAACTTTGTCCCTGACCTTGGTCTTCATGGTGCCGCTTGCTTGGTGGTGCCCCTTGCTTAGCGGTGTTGCAGACTCTGGGGCCTTTCAGAACAGGCGTTTATATACTGAGATTATGTGACAGATCATGTGACACTTAAATAAAGTCCACCTGTGTGCAATCTAACTAATTATGTGACTTCTGAAGGTAATTGGTTGCACCAGATCTTATTTAGGGGCTTCAAGGCAAAGGGGGTGAATACATTAACTCAGCAAAAAAATAAACGTCCCTTTTTCAGGACCCTGTCTTTCAAAGATAATTCGTAAAAATCCAAATTACTTCACAGATCTTCATTGTAAAGGGTTTAAACACATGCTTGTTCAATGAACCATAAACAATTAATGAACATGCACCTGTGGAACGGTCGTTAAGACACTAACAGCTTACAGATGGTAGGCAATTAAGGTCACAGTTATGACAACTTAGGACACTAAAGAGGCCTTTCTACTGACTCTGAAAAACACCAAAAGAAAGATGCCCAGGGTCCCTGCTCATCTGCATGAACGTGCCTTAGGCATGCTACAAGGAGGCATGAGGACTGCAGATGTGGCCAGGGCAATAAATTGCAATGTCCATACTGTGAGATGGACGGAAAGCTGATCGTCCTCGCAGTGGCAGATCACGCGTAACAACACCTGCACAGGATCGGTACATCCGAACATCACACCTGCGGGACAGGTACAGGATGGCAACAACAACTGCCCGAGTTACACCAGGAACGCACAATCCCTCCACCAGTGCTCAGACTGTACGCAATAGGCTGAAAGAGGCTGGACTGAGGGCTTGTAGGCCTGTTGTAACCCCAAGCCATAAGACTGCTGAACAATTAATCAAATGGCTATTTGGACTATTTACATTGACCGTTTTTACACTGTTGCTACTAGCTGTTTATTATCTTGCTAACAGTTTGTAACTCACAGCTGGCCTGGTACATTGTTTGCTGCCTTCATTTGGGATGCACTGTTTAATTTTCAATAACTTTATACTCTGGACAAAAAAGGACGGATGTAGTAAAGGCTGGGAATGTCAATACAATCAAACGAGCAATTTTATAATTTTTGTATTTCACCTTTATTTAACCAGGTAGGCCAGTTGAGAACAAGTTCTCATTTACAAATGTGACCTGACCAAGATAAAGCAAAGCAGTGAGACAAAAACAACAACACAGAGTTACAAATAAACACACGTACAGTCAATAACACAATAGAAACATCTATGTACAGTGTGTGCAAATGTAGAAGAGTAGGGAGGTTGGCAACAAATAGGCCATAGAGGTGAAATAATTACAATTTAGCATTAACACTTGAGTGATACATGTGCAGATGATGATGTGCAAGTAGAGACACTGGGGTGCAAATGAGCAAGAGGGTAAGTAATAATATGGGGATGAGGTAGTTAGGTGTGCTATTTACAGATTGGCTGTGTACAGGTACAGTGATCGTTAAGCTGCTCTGACAGCTGATGCTTAAAGTTAGTGAGGGAGATATACGACTCTAGCTTCAGTGATTTTTGCAATTTCGTTCCAGTCATTGGCAGCAGAGAACTGGAAGGAAAGGGGGCCAAAGGAAGTGTTGGCTTTGGGGATGACCAGTGAAACATACCTGCTGGAGCGCCTGCTACGGGTGGATGTTGCTATGGTGACCAGTGAGCTAAGATAAAGCGTGGCTTTACCTAGCAAAGACGTATAGATGACCTGGAGCCAGTGGGTTWAGCGACGAATATGTAGTGAGGYCCAGCCAACGAGAGCATACAGGTCACAGTGGTGGGTAGTATATGGGGCTTTGGTGACAAAACGGATGGCACTGTGATAGACTGCATCCAGTTTGCTGAGTAGAGTGTTGGAGGCTATTTTGTAAATGACATCTCCGAAGTCAAGGATGGGTAGGATAGTCAGTTTTACGAAGGTATGTTTGGCAGCATGAGTGAAGGAGGCTTTGTTGCAAAATATTGTTGCAAAATTAAATTTTGGATTGGAGATGCTTAARGTGAGTCTGGAAGGAGAGTTTACAGTCTAACCAGACACCTAGGTATTTGTAGTTGTCCACATACTCTAGGTCAGAACCGTCCAGAGTAGTGATGCTAGTTGGGCGGGAGGGTGAGGGCAGCAATCGGTTGAAGAGCATGCACTTAGTTTTACTAGCATTTAAAAGCAYTTGGAGGCCTTGGACGGAGTGTTGTATGGCGTTGAAGCTCGTTTGGAGGTTTGTTAGCACAGTGTCCAAAGAAGGGCCAGATGTATACAGAATGGTGTCATCTGCATAGAGGTGGATCGGGATGGATATAGGTCTATAACAGTTTGGGTCTAGAGCGTCTCCCCCTTTGAAGATGGGGATGACCGCGGCAGCTTTCCAATTTTTGGGAATGGTGTCGTCTGCGTAGAGGTGGATCAGAGAATCACCAGCAGCAAGAGCGATATCATTGAATTATACAGAGAAAAGAGTCGGCCCGAGAATTGAACCTTGTGGCACCCCGATAGAGACTGCCAGAGGTCCGGACAACAGGCCCTCCGATTTGACACACTGAACTCTATCTGAGAAGTAGTTGGTGAACCAGGCAAGGCAGTCATTTGAGAAACCAAGGCTATTGAGTCTGCCGATGAGAATGCGGGGATTGACAGAGTCGAAYGCCTTGGCCAGGTCGATGAAGACGGCTGCACAGTACTGTCTTTTATTGATGGCAGTTATGATATCGTTTAGGACCTTGAGTGTGGCTGAGATGCACCCATGACCAGCTCGGAAACCAGATTGCATAGTGGAGAAGGTGGGGCTTGGGCAAGTTGCTGCAGGGAGGGCTTAGATGTTGGCCGGGGTAGGGGTAGCCAGGTGGAAAGCATGGCCAGCCATAGAAAAATACTTATTAAAATGATCGATTATCGTAGATTTATCGGTGGTGATTGTGTTTCCTATCCTCAGTGCAGTCGGCAGCTGGGAGGAGGTGCTCTTATTCTCCATGGAGTCCGTGTCCCACAATGTTTTGGAATTAGTGCTACAGGACGCAAATTACTGTTTAAAAAAGCTAGCCTTAGCTTTCCTAACTGACTGAGTATATTGTTTCCTGACTTCCCTGAAAAGTTGCATATCGCGGTGGCTATTCGATGCTAATGCAGAATGCCACAGGATGTTTTTTTGCTGGTCAAGGGCAGTCAAGTCTGGGGTGAACCAAGGGCTATATCTGTTCTTAGTTCTACATTTTTTGAATGGGGCATGCTTAGTTAAGATGGTGAGGAAAGCACTTTTGAAGAGCAACTAGGCATCCTCAATATCCTTCCAGGATACCCGGGCCAGGTCGATTAGAAAGGCCTGTTCGCTGAAGTGTTTTAGGGAGCGTTTGACAGTGATGATGGGTGGTCGTTTGACCGTGGACCCATTACGCACGCAGGCAATGAGGCAGTGATCGCTGAGATCCTGGTTGAAGACAGCAGAGGTGTATTTAGAGGGCAAGTTGGTCAGGATGATATTTAAGAGGGTGCCCATGGTTACGGATTTAGGGTTGTACCTGGATAGTATGACAATGATCACAATGGTCACAAATCAGTCATAATGTGGTGTCGTGTCTTTGGCTATGCCGGATTAATTGCTATGACATGCTATTCTATAAAATACTTTCTCCGTAATTAATATCACCTGATTGAGCTAATCGGGTAAATGTAATTAACTAGAGAGTCGGGCACCACAAAATAATATTTATAGAGCTGTTATCTTCCGAATAAACTCTTAAAGATTTAGCAATATTTTACATCAATAGCAGTCAACATCAATCGTCATCTTACTTCAGTCTCATATTCTGAAAGTTGTAAATTCTTGGTTATCTGCAAGGATCCTGGCTAACAAGTTGAATCAGCAATACAAAATTGGGTTTAATTATTTATTTACTAAATACCTAACTAATCACACAGAATCACACATACACAATTAAATCATAACTTGATTACAAATTGCCGTCATAAAGGAAAACGTCCCTAGCGGGCGGAACAGATATGACAGCTTGTTACACAAAGGAAAGGGGGCTGGGTTTTAGTGAAAGAGCGGGAGACTGGAACAGAGGCGAAGCTGTGCTATCGTAAATACAGTATCTTATGCATTCTAAATTACCGCCCATTTGGAAAAGGAAAATGCAATAAATATTTACTCTGAGCTGCGCTTCAGTAGGTTGGTGGTAGATGGAAGACCGTGTTGCCAAACCGAGTTCTCTGTCCTTTGAAGAATGTCTCTGATGGTCACTGGATACGTTGTAGTAACGTCGTTGTGTAGTAGACGGGATACTCTGACTGTCCTTCCTAACCTGCGTTTGTAGCAGCTGTTGCTAACTCAACGGCTAGGAGGTATCACTTCTGTAGTGAATACGAGTTCAAAGTTCATACCATTCACAACCAAAGCTCATGCTGATGTTGGCTTAGTTCTGTAGTTATTACCTGAACCATTCTGACATGGGATCGTCACCCTCATATCCTCGGAACAGGAAGTTATATTTTTGTCAATGGCTTATATAGGTGGAGGGAGAGGGGTGTGTCTGAAAAGTTTATTACCCATGTCTCTTCACAGGGGRGGGCCACTGGTAGAGCAGAGGCCCAAACTTATGAAAACCCAAATCTCTCATTTGGAAGCTAAAATTACATTTAATCTCTTCACAAATAATTTKATATTCAAACATTTGAATTAAACAACAATTCCATGTGAATCCGATACCTCTGATGTTTAGACTTTCCACAGTAGAGTTTATGTCATCCTATCATTGATGAGAATGTCTCAGATGACAACCGAACTGACATGATATACCTTAAGTACCACCGCATATGTTCAGTTGGTCGGATTACCAGAATATAGTTCATTTCCTCCCAACTTCTGATGTTCTCAGAATCTCTATGTTAACCAAAGGGTTTTCTTATGTCACATCAGTAGAGTAGGGAAGAGGAACGGGGGAGGGGGGAAAGAGGTATTTATGACTGTCATAAACCTACCCCCAGGCCAACGTCATGACAGTGGCTAATAGGAAAGTTAAAAGTTAAAAACATTGAGCCTAACGCTAGCTAGCTGCTAGTAGAATGTCATCTCGTGCCACTGGAGGAGTGGGTGAGTGAGTGACTTTTTCCCTTCATGTTGTTTTTTGGTGGCTACACACAGCTAGAGATGCAGGTGTCATTTGGTTGGCAAGGAAGAGGCTTGAACGACAGTCATCCAGTTAGCATATCTCTTGCATTTGCAAATTCACTCTGGCTATCCTACTCCGATTTCAGAGCACTCTCGTCTGAATGTGCCAGTGCGCAGAACAACTGATGAATTTACAAACGCGCATCACCCAATGAATATGACCGGTGTCAGTAAACAGTGACAATTCATCACYAACTCTCTAGACAACATGCAACCAGCCTAACCAGCTCTGCTACGGCAAGTAAAATGGTCAGATTGAGATGTTCTCATTTGTGTCTGGAAGTATCTAGCTAGCAAGCTAGCCAACTTTAGCCAGTTAGCTTGGGTGGGACAAGCATGGATTGGCAGGCAAGCTGCAGAAGGACGAGGAGGCTACAATTCCCCATCGTTTATCAGTGCAATTTTGACGGCCAACTATCTGAGAAAGTTTGAGAGGGTTTATTTAATTTCCCTTCGTTAGATTTAAGCTCATCTTGCTCTGGCTAGCATTAGTTGTTGATCTTGTTGTTTGATGTGCATAACTGAGGGAGAGAGAGCCTGCCTTTTCATGGTTGCATGATCAATAAGACTCTAAAGTCCCCAAATGTAAGAGGACTCCCGCGGTGTTTATATATTTGCAGAAATCCATTCAGGTGTATTTTGTGACTTTTGGCGAATGTGTTCTAATGATCTAAAGTAACGCTGTTGCAACTGCCTGTAAACACACAGTCCAGTTCAAAATGACTGATCGCAGGCCCATGTGGCAAATGGCGTGTTCATATAAAGGCCTACTGTAGCTCTGCCTGTGTAGACTCCGGTCCTTTATTCAGGTTATCAGATTATTGGGCACAGACGACAGCACAAAGGGCAAGAAGGTAGAGGCAACACAACATCACGCGAAGCAGCCACAACTGCCAGTGAGAGTGTCCATGAGTGAGTCTTAAAGACGACTTGAGTAGTAAGACATGAATAAAAGCAACAGATACCATTAATAAGAAGGGGCTAGAAGTGTCTTATAGGGTGAGCTACRGAGTGGCTAGGTCAAGCAAGCCCCATACTATTGTGGAGGACTTAATTATTCCTCCTGCTGTGGATATGGCTGGGACAATGCTGGGGGAAAAGGCCCAAAAAACTATACAGACAATGTCTTCCTCAAACAACACTGTTTCACGATGCATCAGTGACATGGCATGAAGATGTTTTGAAACAATTACTGCTTCGCATACAAGCCAGTGAATTCTATGCATTATAGCTGGATGACTCAACAGARGTGGCGGGCCTGGCACAGCTCCTGGTATATGTCCGTTACGTTTATGGGGTGTGAATTAAGGAAGACATCCTCTTCTGCAAACCACTGGAAACTAGGACATGAGAGGATATTTTTAAAGTACTGGACAGCTTTGTGACATCAAATGGACTTTGGTGGTCAAGATGTGTTGGTATCTGTACTGATGGCGCAAAAGCCATGACAGGGAGACATAGTGGAGTGGTAACGAGCATGCAAGCAGTTGCTCCCGATGGCACTTGGGTACACTGCAGCATCCACCAAGAGGCTCTTGCTGCCAAGGGAATGCCTGATAGCTTGAAAGACGTTTTGGACACTACAGTGAAAATGGTTAAAGCAAGGCCCCTGAACTCTTGTGTATTTTCTGCATTATGAAATTATATGGGCAGCGACCATGTAATGCTTTTAGAACATACAGAAGTGCACTGGTTATCAAGGGGCAAAGTATTGACATGTTTTTTTTAAATTGAGAGACGAGCTTAAAGTTTTCTTTACTGACCATAATTTTCACTTGTCTGACCGCTTGCATGATGATGAGTTTCTCACACGACTGGCCTATCTGGGTGATGTTTTTTCTCCTCTGAATGATTTTAATCTAGGATTACAGGGACTCTCCGRAACTATATTCAATGTGCGGGACAAAATTGAGGCTATGATTAAGAAGTTGGAGCTCTTTTCTGTCTGCATTAACAAGGACAATACACAGGTGTGTCCATCATTGTATGATTTTTTGTGTGCAAATGAACTCAAGCTTACGGACAATGTCAAATGTGATATATCGAAGCACCCGAGTGAGCTAGGTGCGCAATTACGCAGGTACTTCCCCGAAACGGACGACACAAACAACTGGATTCTCGGCCCTCACTCGCATGAAAACTAAATACAAGCACAGACTGTGTGTGGYAAATGATTTAAGACTGAAACCCTTTCCAATACAACCCAACATTGCAGAGTTATGTGGATCCATTCAAGCACACCCTGTGGTGAGTTGAACAAATAAGGTTTTATATGTAAGATGGCTAAATAATGGGAAAAATGATGGATTTTTATCATATTATTATCTGTGCCCTGGTCCTACAAGAGCTCTTTGCCACTTCTCATGAGCCGGGTTGTGACAAAAACTCACACTCATTCTTATGCTTAATAAATGCATCGTATAGTGTGTGTGTGTCAGGCTTACAATGATGGCAAAAAACAACATTTGAGAGTGCGCTGACCCTGGTGCTTTGGTACGCAGCTGGAGTACCCTGGTACGCAGCTGGAGGTTGAATGTTTTAAGGGGTACGGGACTATAAAAAGTTTGGGAACCACTGCTATAGAGGAAACCAAGACTAGATTTAATCTTAGCCTGCAGCTTTGATATGTGCTGAGAGAAGGACAGTGTACCATCTAGCCATACTCCGAAGTACTTGTATGAGGTGACTACCTCAAGCTSTAAACCCTCAGAGCTAGTAATCACACCGGTGCGGAGAAAGGCATTCTTCTTACCGAACCATATGACCTTTGATTTGGAGTTGTTCAGAACAAGGTTAAGGGCAGAGAAAGCTTGCTGTAGAGCATTTAACACAAAATCCGGGGACGGGCCAGCTGAGTATAAGACTGTATCATCTGCATATAAATGGATGAGAGAGCTTCCTACTGCTTGAGCGATGTTGTTGATGTAAATTAAGAAGAGTGTGGGGCCTAGGATCAAGCCTTGGGGTATTCCCTTTGTGACAGGCAGTGGCTGACACAGCAGATGTTCTGACTTTACACACTGCACTCTTTGAGAGAGGTAGTTAGCAAACCAGGCCAAAGCGTTGCACAGGCATTGAGAAAAATCACAGGGGGGCTCAATTCTACAGAACACCAGACAGGAACAGGCCATTCATTATGCAGTGAAGTCTCTGGAAAACATCTTTCAAATTCCTGTGCTTCAGACACACTCAACAACGCTACATTTACCTCAGGTGACCCTGAAACAAGGTCTGTGTTTAGGACTACGGTAAATCTGACAGCAACAACGCGGCTAATGATAACAAATGCTATCAAATACGATCTGAATGAGCAATGACCTGCAAACTAGCATAACCATCTCCAAAGTAGTTTTGAGGTGATGTTCCACCTTTAAGCACCAACAAAAGTAGCAAAGGGGTTTACAACATTGAATTTAAAGATGTGTACCGATCGTATGATCTGAGAATTGTCCTGCGCCGCAGCAAATGCAGATGAGTTTTGTGATTTACATAAATTCACTGAAAACCGGCACTAACACACGGTTATATTAACAGTATTGCACTTTCCATGTAACCTACTTTTGTCCAACCTAACCACCGATCAAGTGACCTTATGTACTAAATGTTCAAATCCTGCTGCCGCATGATAACCTTGCTATGACAATACTGGTCAAATTAAGATCCTGCACTTGTATCAGTATCACTGACTTCAACAAGAGCACCTTGTAAAGCAATTAGACGAAACCGAAACTGTAGTATATCCCAGTCAATCACTGAATTATTGATCTGGGGTTCATGTCAAGGCTGTCTCATCTCTCCTGTAGCATTTGAGATGCATGGCGGTGAGGAATCAGAGCAGTCCCATTGTTAGGACTGCCAGTCGAACTCKAGGCTGGCATTCATATCCATTCAGTGTGCTGTTACCAGTCTGTTCCCTGTTCACACAGCACTTCCTTGAGCTCATTACAGACATGTGCATGCACAAGAACACACKAACACACACACACACAAACACATGGACACAGCCCATGGCAGCACCGTGACAAAAACATATTTGTTTCATTGTTAATTTGTTTATTTATTCATTGCATCAATAATGCAGGGAGTCACTCGAATGATGGGCCGTTATCGACTCAAACAAGGAACAAAATTGGTTTCAAAGAGCTCTGGGATGTACTTTTACATTAGGTGGCCTTTTCAAGATAAACCCATAACTCTAGTTGATAACGGAAATAGCATGCCCTATAATAGTTCTCCATGGACTCTGCCAGGCTGGCATTACCCATTACCCGGTAAACATGCCCGCCGCTCTGGTCTATGCCCTGCAGGCATACCTTCTGCCAGTCTGGGGAACACACACACACACGCACACTCTTCCGTTGTTTATCATGGGCTTCAATTAGAGTAGGGGAGGCGCAGGGATCAGAGCCCCGAGGAAGGCATTTAAACGGCCAGAAACAAACAAGCTGAAGTTCAGCGACTGACATTTAACTGAGAATAATGAGCCTGCTTGTCATCTGTTCCCCTCTTCCAACCTTTCCCTCATCCCTCTCTCCCCTCCACCGCTCTCCTTTGCTCTCGCTGTCTCAAAGCCTTCTCTCGCTGCATGTCTCTCTTGCCATCTTTCTGACCGTCTCCTTCATCCACTCTCCCCTCCTAATTCTCTGCCTCACCTCTGCTCTAATTCAGATATATAAAGGTTGCACTGGGTAAAGTCTTCTTCCWTCCTTCATTCTGCCATAATGTTTACTTTCATTTCACAGCAAGGTCGTTCATCACCTGGGCATGTCATGGCGACGTAGCACTCCACTCCACTGTTTTCCAGATCTCAGACAATGCCCTGGGAACTGGAACTTAAACATGATGCACGACACGACTCTGGAGAACCCTTGTCCCCAAACCCACAATGAATCATATGTGCCTATTTAGCTAGCCACTTGTTGGACTTGGAAAACACAGGTTTTGGAGGTGACGCCATTTTGAAACATGCCAAAGTCGAGCCCAATAAAACGTATCCTCTTTAAATCCAGACGCACATTTCTCAGAGCTTAGTTCATAGACTTTGCTATGGTTGCTAGCCAGCAGACAACGATACGAGGTGATTCAATGGTTTTAGGTTTTTTTCCAGGCAAGAAAAAACACTAACTGTGGGGCAGAACCTTTTGGAAGCTTTAGTTAATTCCATCTGGTCTATAAAAGACCATGCCTCCTCTTATCCCCGGACAAACCTTTGTTTAACCTAATTAGAACACATTTTCTCCGTTCCACTCCATGAGCTACGACATCTCATAGAAAGTGTTGAATGGGCCAAAGCGGTATGACAGAGTATTAGGGAGTTGCCCCTAGACATTGATCTGAGGATAGATTTGCATTTTACCTCTTACTGGTGAAGGTCAGGGATCTAGGAGGGTATGATGATCCTAGATCTGTTGCTAAGGGCAACATATAACCCATGGTGGGTGGTATGAGCAGACCACAGAATGGAGGTCAAAAGGTTACCGGCATGTTTTCTCAGTGGCCAATCACCTCGCCCCCATCCTGAGCCCACATTAGCATGAGCGCTAACAACTGACTGCTGATGCATCATGGGAACCAATTAGCCAAGCCTCACTCTGTCTGTCTAATACATACTGACTGCACTGGATACACACACATGCAGATGAACATACACACAAACACACACAGGCAAACACACACACACACACACACACAGAAATAGAGAAGGAGAGAGAGGGACAGATAAATAAGTGATGCAGTAATGCAGATCACTCACTCAGAAGATGCACCCTGCGATGTCGGCGCCAGCCCCCTCTGCTCCAGTGGTTCTGGGTAATTGGGACAAACGCTTCTTTCTAGTTACAGCCAAATGCTCAGTTAACTCACTACTAACAGCATCCTCCTCTACCTCACCGCTGCTTCCCCCTTTTAGGGGGCACGTCTATGTAAAAGCAGCCCCAATCACACCTTGAGTGTAGCCCCTTGGTTAAGATCCTGAGTGGAACACAGACAGACAGACAGACAGACAGACAGACAGACAGACAGACAGACAGACAGACAGACAGACAGACAGACAGACAGACAGACAGA
>NC_036876.1:14934272-14938051 GCF_002910315.2 Salvelinus sp. IW2-2015
CCACACACACACATCCACACTACACTCTACACATATCCAGTCGTCCTCTCTCATCTCTCGACTCTCATCCTCTCTTCTCTCTATCTCCTCTCGACACACACACAACACACACACAACACACACACACACCACACACACACCACAACACACACTCACCACAATCAACTACCACCATACACCTACTCCACTAATCACCAATCTTTCTTGTTAATAGTCGTTTTCTGACTCTTCAGTGTATATGCATGCATTTCAACATCCTCTCTCGTTCTCCTCACACACGACACATTGCACACTACTCTCTCTCTCGTCCGTCATCTACGCGTACCGCTCACTTAACCGTTGCCCACCGCACCCCCCTCCCCCTCCTCAATCTATCAGAGTGAATTCACATCGTGCCATCCCAAGAACACATTTACAGTGATGCTCAATAGGCCTGTTGAAATAGCTCGAAAAATAATCTGTTTAACATATTGTGTCATGGCCTGAAATGATGTATGCACCTTGCTGCTCCGCTTATCAAACTTCACTCTCAAAGTAATCAAACACTCCAATAACGCCAAATGTAGACATGACTCTCTTTCTTTACACTTTCAAACTAAAAAATGTTGTTTCAAACATAACCCCACAGAGTTGATAGCATTCATATTTAATCCGCGCAAGGGATTTCAGTGGATGGCGCCTTTTGAAACTTGCCGACTGCAATCTATAAAGGCAAAGCTAGTGTAAACTTCAGGATTCTATTTGAAATACTGTAGAAATCCGAGGGAACATTAACAAAGACACACAGAGACATGAGGATCCTACAGAGGATTTGATACGAACAGCTACAGTAGCTCTCTTCTCTATACAACTTAGTTTAGACAACATTAGTTCACATTTCTACGAACAAGATGACAAATGGTAGCTGTTGTGTCCAGGGTGAACCTTCCACTTGTTTACATCCTAAATCATTAGCGCCGGATGTCGGCTAATCAGCTTATACACAACATTTTAGACGGCTACATTTTCCACTTCATATTAACTAGGCTACTTTCCATTTAAAAGTTTCAATTCGATAGTCCTTCGAGCCCTCTCCCGCTTGAATGAATCGCCCAGCGATCTATTGATAGGATAGGCGCCTGTCAGTCACAAGTCGAGCGATTAAAATAAGCCCAATGCATTTCCATTGGCTTATTTTGCACCTAAACTTGTCACCTGCCTTCCCGCGTCCGGGACAACGACTCCCGTTGTTAGGGTGGAGACATGAGTATCTCCTCATTGTATGCAGAATTCTGGTTGCGGTAGAATTTCTTTACACGGAGGAGGGAGAGAAAGCACGCTGCTCGTGAATTTGCACYTCCCATGTAACGATGAGTCGAAATCCAATAGCCTAATTATTGTTTTCTGACACATTCATTTATTTCCTGTCACGTGTTTCACATAACCAGCCATGTGGAGCAAGTAGGCTATTTACTGTTGGTTGATTGACAACTGAATAACAAGTGTTGACTAGTTAATAAAAAGGTGTCAAACTGACTGAATAAGGTCGTTCTCCTATATCCCTTTGCCATTCATATATCATGCAACGTGGTTATATGTCCATGYTATCGGGATAAGTAAACAAAAGGATTTCCTAGATTTCCTTTCCTTAAATGTTGGGGCTTGCCAGACAGTGACGCTAAAGTGAGTGACTCATCTCGTCAGTCAGTGAGTGTAGCCTACCGAATTTGCATAGGCTACTGGTAGGCCCAGGCTTTTCGGTCGATTATCTACAGATAAATTATGAAAACATTCGATGAAGATAGTGAATCATCACTGCAGGAACAAGAGGTAGTGGAGAGCATCATTTTGGTACAAACATGATAATTAGGGCCCTCAAGTAATCCAGGCATTAAAACGGAATGAAACAATATTTAAAAAAAAATATTGACCTTAGTAGGAAATCTACTACAAAATGTATTAATTAGCCGAAGTTTATCAAAAAGACGAATAGAATTRATCAGTGATTCGTATTTTCCTGCAACTTTCTGAAGAGGCAACGAGAACGCACCTCTGTGTGTGCAGTGGACACGTCTACCATTTTGTGTAGCCATTAGCGATGATGCTAATGAAAAAAAGTCTTACGGCAGATGGAAAGGTTTTCCCAGAAAACCTTCTCAATTAAATGTTAACTACAAAGTAGCTTATGTAGCTGACCTGTCAGAATGATATATGTTTTCATCAATCCAGAGGGTGTTTGTTTTGCAAACTCTACCATCACACGTCCCCTACAAAAAACTGCTAAACAACAGCCTCTTGGTAGTTGCACACTTGAATTAAAAGGTAACTACACCCAACAATCTACATTTCTCCGATTTTCCCCCAGACCTCAAAAGCGGTCTCTTGATAATGGTTTAAGCATCGTTGTGGACATAGAATATCCAATGTTGTGGTTTGTCAACATTTAACAAAACCTTTCATATATTTTCCAAGCTAATGTGGGCTAGTTACATCCTTTTTTTRRCTGTTTGAATAAAAMACATAATTTGAAGAGAAAACTTCATTGTGGCAATTCACATCCTGCAGTAAATAAGACTTTAAATCTCAAAAGAAGACAGGTGAAGCGTTAAAATAACTAATGTTCTTAGACCTAAACAATGTCCAAAACAACAAACAGTACACTGAATTAATACAATTTTCAGTCATTTCAATTGTGAAGTCTTTCGACACAGTACCACAACACATATTTCCATCTGGGTGGTAAGCTCCGTAAAGTATTTCATCATTTTGCCGTGTATCTCAGATGGAATCAAGGCATCCGAATGTACCAGAGGCCACCAAAAAAAGAGATCCTTCTGCAAAAAAATGTCGAACCCCGGGGAGGGCTGGCTACTCTTTCTATTTGGCTGGTTACTCTATGAACTTGTGGGAAACACTGCTACTCTAGAAGAATCGCCTCCTTAAAAACGTCCGGGACGGGGTGCCTCGAGGACCCTGCCTGTCAGTTTGTCTATCTCTAGGGCTATATTCATACAAATGGCAATGCAAGGAAGACACACCAGATAGGACAGTGGGGTGTGACTTTGAGAGACAGAAGGATGAGTTTTGAAGTTATGTTTCTGCTCGCCTCGGGGAAGTGGTGATGTGTGTCCTCAAACTGTAATGTGTGTGTGTGTGTGTGTGTGCACTCTAGGGTGTGTGTGTGTGTGTGTGTCTGGTTAAGGCCCAGGGATCCAGTGGGACTCGCAGAAACGAGCCAAAAGACAACATGTCATGGGCGTTGGTCCTTTCCAAAGAGCTCCCTAAGGGAAGAAGAGACATAAGAGAAAGGAGAGGACAAGGTGAACATCCCCTCTATCTTGTGTGTGTGTGTGTGTGTGTGTGTGTGTGTGTGTGTGTGTGTGTGTGTGTGTGTGTGTGTGTGTGTGTGTGTGTGTGTGGTGTTGTGTGTGTGTGTGTGTGTGTACTCTTTCATAGAACATCAAGCCTCTTTCCCATAGTTACAGCATACAAGCCTCTAGCATCAGACAGTGTAGAGCTGATCCCAGGGTGATTTATCCTTGTGTCTTCAAAACAAGGCCAATGTCTGCTGTTACAGACCTTTGAAACCAAAGACCTTTGAAACCTGGTTGCAGGAAAAAAATAACAACCTTGTAAAAAAAATTAACAAAAGTGAAATAAACAATAAAACAATGAACAGTAAACATTGAAAAATTAAAAACTAAAAGTGAAATAAACAATAAAACAATGAAACAGCTAAACATTGATGAGGCGATTCATGGCTGCATTTACACAGGCAGCCAATTCTGATCTTTTTCCAC
>NC_036876.1:14939244-14943429 GCF_002910315.2 Salvelinus sp. IW2-2015
TGATTGGTCCTTTGACCAATCAGATAAGCTCTTTTCCCAATAATTGTGCAAAATATCATAATTGAGCTGCCTGTATCAACTCAGTAATTTTTTACRCGCTTCCAGTGCTGTGTTGACAAGTCCATGTACTGTATGTGTTTGCGCGCTTGTGTGCGTGCGTGCGTGCGTGCGTCCAGTTTATAGTAACCCCACCTAGAAGCAATCACTGCAGTCTGGGTCTATTTACCGATCGCTGTGGCAGGATCTGCCGTCATATGTTAACGCCAGACAAAGCTGCAGAGACAGATTAGCGCCTACACCCACACAGTCCCTACCGCCAACCCCCCCTACCGCACACACACACACACACACACACGATGGACGTGAAATATACAGGCTCTACGCGCAGTATTCCCCTGTGAGGGATGAAGGTGAATGGGCTTTTGACATCCATTCTCAGGGCTAACCCAGGTCCCTCAAACCTATTCCCATAGCCTGACACCGAAGCTGGGTCTGAGACGGAGACAGAAAGGGTCCCAGATCAGCCCTATTAAAATTCCCCTGACACCCACACTGCTGCCTCCAGGTCTACAGGGAAACAGTAATGAGTACCCCACAACACAGAATGATGTGGACCCTCGCTGTGTGGGAGGAGGAGGGCGATTTGTGTGTTTGCGTGTGCGACGGGCGCATGTGTTGTCGTGTATGTGTGTCTCGTTTGCATGCCTGGACCCAATTATCTCCAGTAAACTGTGTGCCGTGCGGCAAACAGATCATTTCTAGACCTCGCCACACACACACACGGACGCACGCAGAAACAGAAGCGGTAGTGAGATAATAAATGCTCATATCCCCTGTGGCAGACGCTTGAGTGAGACTAATACGGGGGGCATGAGGACTGGGGATCAACGCAAACACGAGAGAGACTGTGTATAGNACCTTTGAAACCTGGTTGCAGGAAAAAAATAACAACCTTGTAAAAAAAATTAACAAAAGTGAAATAAACAATAAAACAATGAACAGTAAACATTGCACTCACAAAAGTTCCAAAAGAATAAAGACATTTCAAATGTATGTCTATATACATATATCTAATGTATGTTTATATATTCATGTCTATATGTCGACATTAAGTGTTGTAACGATAGTTAAAGTACAAAAGGGAAAATAAATAAACATATTGTATTGTATACATATTGTATTTACAATGGTGTTTGTTCTTCACCGGTTGCCCTTTTCTTGTCGCAACAGATCACAAATCTTGCTGCTGTGATTGCACACTGTGGTATTTCACCCAATAGATATAGGAGTTTATCAAAACTGGATTTGTTTTTGAATTCTTTGTGGGTCTGTGTAATCTGAGGGAAATGTGTATTTAATATGGTCATACATTTGGGTTAGGAAGTGCAGCTCAGTTTCCACCTAATTGTGTGGGCAGTGTGCACATAGCCTGTCTTCTCTTGAGAGCCAGGTCTGCTTACGGCAGCCTTTCTCAATAGCATGGCTATGCTCACTGAATCTGTACATAGTCAAAGCTTTCCTTAAATTTGGGTCAGTCACAGTGGTCAGGTATTCTGCCACTGTATACTCTCCGTTTAAGGCCAAATAGCATTCTAGTTTACTCTGTTTTTTGTTAATTCTTTTAAATGTGTCTCGGAATTATATTAGTATTTTCTCATGACTTGGTTGTGTCTAATTGTGTTGCTGTCCTGGGGCCCTGTGGGGTCTGTTCGTGAATCATGAATCATGAATCGTGAATGAAGGTTCATCTCGCTGTAGGTGTTGGCTTTGTTATGGAAGGTTTGGGAATGGATTCCTTTTAGGTGGTTGTTGAATTTAATGGCTCTTTTCTGGATTTTGATAATTAGCGGGTATCTGCCTAATTCTGTTCTGCATGCATTATTTGGTGTTTTACGTTGTAAATAGAGGATCTTTTTTTGCAGAATTCTGTAGGCAGAGTCTCAATTTGGTGTTTGTCCCATTTTGTGAATTGTTGTGAACCTCACAACCATGAAGGGCAATGGGTTCTATAACTGATTCATGTATTTTTAGCCAGATCCTAATTTGTATGTTCCTTTTGATGGCACAGATGGCCCTTTTTGCCTTGTCTCTCAGATCGTCAACAGCTTTGTGGAAGTTACCTGTGGCGCTGATGTTTAGGCCGAGGTATGTATAGTTTTTTGTGTGCTCTAGGGCAACGGTGTCTAGATGGAATTTAGATTTGTGGTCCTGGCAACTGGACCTTTTTTGGGACACCATCATTTTTGTCTTACTGAGATTTACTGTCAGGGCCCAGGTTTGACAGAATATGTGAAGAAGATCTAGGTGCTGCTGTAGGCCCTCCTTGGTTGGGGACAGATGCACCAGATCATCTACAAACAGTAGACATTTGACTTCAGATTCTAGTAGGGTGATGCCGGGTGCTGCAGACTGTCCTTGTCCCCTGGCCAATTCGTTGAGGGTGGGGCTTAAGCTGTATCCCTGTCTCACCCCATGGCATTGTGAAAATAAATGTGTGTTTGTTTTGCCTATTTTAACTGCACGTTTGTTGTTTGTTTTCCCAATCACCACTTTCATTAAATTTGTATAGCAGACCCTCAGGCCAAATTGAGTCAAAAGCTTTTTTTTAATCAACAAAGCATGAGAAGACTTTGCCTATATTTTGTTTGGCTTGTTTGTCAATTAGGGTGAGTAGGGCCTCTCTCGCTTTCTCTTTTTCTCTCACCTACAAGTGAAGGCGATTCATTGGCTGCATTTACACAGGCAGCCCAATTCTGATCTTTTTCCATTGATTGGTCCTTTGACCAATCAGATAAGCTCTTTTCAATAATTGTGCAAAATATCATAATTGACGCCTGTATCAACTCAGTAATTTTTTACCGCTTCCAGTGCTGATGTTGACAACTCCATGTATGTATGTTTTCGCCGCGCTTGTGCGTGCGCGTGCGCTCCAGTTTATAGTAACGCCACCATAGAAGCATCACTGCAGTCTGGGTCTATTTACGATCGCTGTGGCAGGATCTGCCGTCATATGTAACGCCAGACAAAGCTGCAGAGACAGATTAGCGCCTACACCCACACAGTCCCTGCCGCAACCCCCCCACACACGCACACACACACACACACGATGGACGTGAAATATACAGGCTCTACGCGCAGTATTCCCTGGAGGGATGAAGGTGAATGGCTTTTGACATCCATTCTCAGGCTAACCCAGGTCCCTCAAAACCTATTCCATAGCTGACACCGAAGCTGGGTCTGAACGGAGACAGAAAGGGTCCCAGATCAGCCCTATTAAAATTCCCCTGACCCCACATGCTCCTCCAGGTCTACAGGGAACAGTAATGATACCCCACAACACAGAATGTTGTGACCTCGCTGTGTGGGAGAGAGGGCGATTTGTGTGTTGCGTGTGCGACGGGCATGTGTGTCGTGTATGTGTGTCTCGTTTGCAAGCCTGGACCCAATTATCTCCAGTAAACTGTTGCCCGTGCGCGCAAACAGATCATTTCAAGACCTCGCCACACACACACAGGACCACGCAGAAACAGAAGCGTAGTGAGATAATAAATGCTCATATCCCTGTGGCGACGCTGAGTGAACTAATACGGGGGCATGAGGACTGGGATCAAACGCAAACACGAGAGAAGACTGTGTATGACGTATTGGGAATGAACATATCAGCTCCATTAGGGGAACTGTCGTCGCTTCTCTCTCCTCTCTCTCTCCTCTCTCTCTCTTTTCTTCTCTCTCTCTCTCCCTCCTCTCCTCTCTCTCTCCTCTCTCCTCTCTCTCTCTCCTCTCTCCCTCTCTCTCTCTCTCTCTCTCTCTCTCTCCCCTCTCTCTCTCTCCTCTCCTCTCTCGTCTCTTCTCTCTCCTCTCTCTCTTCTCTTCTCTCTCTCTCTTCTCTCTTCTCTCTCTCTCTCTCCTCTCTCTCTCTCTCTCTCTCTCTCTCTCTCCCCTCCAATCATGGGGGTTTCAAGCCAACTATTGCATATGCAAACATGAAGAATGCAACTTCCCGGCCCCAACCCGGCGTACTTTGTCAGGTCGTCGGGCATGAATTGGAAACCCAAGGGCCAACCAACGCATGAGCTAAAGGCATTTGCACACGCAGAAGCAGACATAGGCAGCAGACGCAGACGAAAAGCTGAAGCAAAAGATACATCAATCAACCACCGCAAACAAACAAGGACAACATAAAAA